>NC_142809.1:34400807-34428307 GCF_049724085.1 Artemia sp. Qi Xiang Cuo
TTAGTTTTTTTTTGTGTGTGTGTGTTAGTTTTTGTGTGTCTTAGATTGTGTGTGTGTCAGTTTAGTAGTGTGTGTGTGTGTGAAAGTTTTCGTGTGCCTGTAAGTTTTAATGTGAATGTGTAAGTGTGTCTTTCTTTTTTTGTGTGTGTGTTTGTGTGTGTTTTTTTGTGTGTGTGTGTTTGTGTGTGTGTGTGTGTGTGTGTGTGTTTTTGTTTTTTGTTGTGTTTATGTGCGTTTTTTTTTGTTAGTGTTTTTTTGTGGATTTAAGTTTTTGTGTGTGTGTGTATGTTTTTTTTTGTTTGTAAGTTTGTATGTGAGTGTAAGTTTTTGTGTTCATGTAAGTTTTTGAATGTGGGTGTTAGTTTTTGTGTGTGTGTGTAATTTTTTGTTGTTGTAATCTATTTTTTGGGTGTTTAAGTTTTTGTGTGTGTGTTTTTAAGTTTGTGTGTGTGTTTTTTTGTTTTTTTTTTTGGTTGTTTTGTGTGTGTGTGTGTATGTGTGTGTGTTTTTGTGTGTGTGTTTTTTTGTGTTTTTGTTTTTTTTTTTTGGCGTTTTGTTGTGAGTGTTCGTGTGTGTGTGTTTAAGTTTGTGTGTGTTTGGTTGTGGTTTTTTTTGTTTATTTTGGTGTGCGTTTGTGTTTGTGTTTTTGGTTGTGTGTTGTTGTAGTTTTTGTTGTGTGTGTTTGTTTGTTAGTTTTTTTTTGTGTGTAAGTTTTGTATTGGGTTTGTATTTTTTCGTGTGTGTGTGTGTGTTTGAGTTTTGTGTGTGTGTGTGTGTGTGTGTGTGTGTGTGTGTGTGTATTTTTTTGTGTGCATGTAAGTTTTTGTGTGCATGTAAGTTTTCGTGTGCATGTGTAAGTTTTTGTGTGTGTGTGTGTAAGTTTTTGTGTGTGTGTTTTTGTGTGTTAGTGAGTGTGTGTTTTTTAGTTTTTGAATGTGTTTTTTAGTTTTGGTGTGTTTTTTTTTTTTTTCTTGTTTGAGTTTTTTTTGTGTGTTTTTGTGTGTTTGTGTGTGTGTGTGTGTGTGTGTGTGTGTGTGTGTGTGTGTGTGTGTGTGTGTGTGTGTGTGTGTGTGTGTGTGTGTGTGTGTGTATGTTTATTTGTGCATGTAAGAATTTATGTTAATCTAATTTTTAGTGTTCATATGTAATTTTTTGTTTGTGTGTGTGTGTGTGTAAGTTTTTGTGTGTGTGTCAGTTTTGGCTTGTGTGTGTGTAAGTTTTCGTGTGTGTGTGTGTGTTAGTTTTCATGTGTGTGTGTGTATGTTTTTGTGTGTGTGTGTGTGTATGTTTTCGTGTGTGTGTGTAAGTTTTCGTGTGTGTGTGTAAGTTTTTGTGTGTGCGTGTAAGTTTTAGAGTGTGTGTAATTTTTTGTGTACATGTAAGTTTTTATGTGCATGTAAGTTTTCGTGTGAATGTGTAAGTTTTTTGTGTTAATTTGTTTGTGTGTGTGTGTGTGTGCATAAGTGTTCGTGTGTGTGTGTAAGTTTTTGTGTGTGTGTGTAAGTTTTTTTGTGTGTGTGTGTAAGTTTTAGTGTGTGTGTAAGTTTTTTTGTGAATGTAAGTTTTTGTGTGAATGTAAGTTTTTGAGTGTGGGTGTAAGTTTTTGCGTGTGGGTGTAAGTTTTTGTGTGTGTGTGTGTTTTATTTTTTGTGTGTCTTTGCTTTTGTGTGTGTTATTTTTGACGAGTGTGTGTGTGTATGTTTGCGTGCGTGTGTATGTGTGTGTGTGTAATTTTTTGTGTGTATAAAAGTATGTCAGAAAAGACAAAAATAGCAAACCACTCATCTCAATCATAGATTTCAGTCAACACACACCTATGAAAGGCTAATAAATCAAGACCAGAAGAGTCAAAAATAGCAAACTATATAACCCAAATCTTATGTTTCTGATAGGACACACCTATGAAAGGCTGAGAAATCAAGCTCAGACAAGTCAAAAATAGAACTCTAGACATCACAATTCATAGGTAACAGACAACAAACACCAACGAAAAACTAAGAAATCCAGCTCAGAAGAGTCAAAAGTAGCAATCCAGCCATCCCAAATCATATGTTTCAGACAACACACACCAACGAAAGACTAAGAAATCTAGCTTAGAAAAGCCCGAAATAGTAATTTATATATCCCAAATCATAGGTTTCAGACACCATTCACCTATGAACGGCTAAGAAACCTAGCTCAGAAAAGTCAAAAATAGCAAACTAGTCATCCCAAACTATAGGTTTCAGACAACAAACACCTATGAAAGGCTAAGAAATTCAGCTCAGAAAAGTCAAAAGTAGCAATCCACCCATCCAAAATCATAGGTTTCAGACAACACACACCTATGAAAGACTAAGAAATCCAACTCAGAAAAGCCCGAAATAGTAATTTACATATCCCAAATCATAAGTTTCAGACTACATTCACCTACGAAATACTAAGAAACCTTAGGTTAGAAAAGTCTGAAATAGCCAAGTACTCATCCCAAACTCGAAGTTTCAGACAACAAACACCTATGAGTGACTAAGAATCCTAGCTCTGAAAAGTCCAAAAAGCAAACTATATCTCCCAAATCATAATTTTCTGAAAGGACACACCTATGAAAGGCTAAGATATCGAGCTCAGAAAAGTCAAAAATAGCAAATTAACCATCCCAAAACATAGGTTTCAGTCAACACACACCTACGAATGGCTAAGAAATCCTTCTCAGAAAAGTCAAAAAATAGCAACCCACACACCCCAAATCATAGGTTTCAGACACCTCACACCTATGAAAGACTAAGAAATCCGGTTATGAAAGGTCAGAAATAGCAAATTAAAGATCCCAAAAAATAGTTTTCAGACCACACACACCTATGAACGGCTAAGAAACCTAGCTCAGAAAAGTCAAAAATAGCAAACTAGTCATCCCAAACTATAGGTTTCAGACAACAAACACCTATTAAAGGCTAATAAATCTAGATAAGAAAAGTAAAAATTAGCAAACAAACCATCCCAAATCATAGGTTTCAGACAACACACACCAAAGAAAGACTAAGAAATCAAGCTCAGAAAAGACAAAAATAGCGAACTATATATCCCAAATCATAGGTTTCAGTCAACACACACCAACGAAAGACTATGAAACCTAGCTTGGAAAAGTCAAAATAGCAAACTACTCATCACAAACTATTGGTTTCAGACAAAATTCAACTAAGAAATACTAGAAAAACTTAGCTCAGAAAAGCCTGAAATAGCAAACTACACATCCCAAATCATAATGTTCTGACAACACATACCTATGAAAGGCTAAGAAACCTAGCTCAGAAAAGTCGAAAATAGCAAATTACACATCCCAAATCATAGGTTTCAGACACCACACGCCTATGAAAGACTAAGAAATCCAACTCAGAAAACCCCGAAATAGTAATTTACATATCCCAAACTATAGGTTTCAGACAGTATTCACCTACGAAATACTAAGAAAGCTTAGCTCAGAAAAGTCTGAAATAGCCAACTACTCATCCCAAACTCGAAGTTTCAGACAACAAACACCTATGAGTGACTAAGAATCCTAGCTCTGAAAAGTCCAAAAAGCAAACTACTCCTCCCAAATCATAGGCTTCAGTCAACACACACCTACGAATGGCTAAGAAATCCAGCTCAGAAAAGTCAAAAATAGCAAATTAACCATCCCAAATCATAGGTTTCAGTCAACACACACCTACGAATGGCTCAGAAACCCAGCTCAGAAATGTCAGAAAATAGCAACCCTCACATCCTAAATCATAGGTTTCAGACACCACACACCTACGAAAGACTAAGAAATCCGGTTATGAAAAGTCGGAAATAGCAAATTACATATCCCAAATCCTAGATTTCAGACAACACTCACCTATGAAAGGCTAAGAAACCTAGCTCAGAAAAGTCAAAAATAGCAAACTAGTCATCCCAAACTATAGCTTTCAGACAACAAACACCTATGAAAGTCTAAGAAATCCAGCTCAGAAAAGTCAAAAGTACCAATCCACCCATCCCAAATCCTAGGTTTCAGACAACACACACCTATGAAAGACTAAGAAATCCAGCTCAGAACAGTCAAAAATAGCAAACTACATATCCCAAATCATCGGTTTCAGTCAACATACACCAACGAAAGACTAAGAAACCTAACTCAGAAAAGTCAAAAATAGCAAACTACACATCCCAAACTATTGGTTTCAGACAACATTCACCTAGGAAATACTATGAAACCTTAGCTCAGAAAAGCCTGAAGTAGCAAACTACACACCCCAAATCATAGGTTTCAGACAACACACATCAACGAAAGACGGGTGCACGGGGGGGGGGGGGCACCGGGAGGGCCTTGGGGGGACCGGAGGGCCATTTGGGGACCGGTGGGCCTTTGGGGCACAGGGAGGGCCTTTGGGGGTCCGGCGGGCCATTTGGGGGCCGGGGGCGGGCCTTTGGGGGTCCGTTGGTCCTTTGGGAGCTCGATGGGCCTTTGGGGGGCCCGAGGGTGTCCTTTGGGGGTCTGGGTGGGCCTTTATGGCACAGGGAGGGCCTTTGGATGCCTGGGGGACATTTGGGGACCGGTGGAGGGCCTTTGGGACCCGTTGGTCCTTTGGGAGCTCGATGGGCCTTTGGGGGGGGGAGGCCGGGGATTTCCGCTGTGGGTCTGAGGAGAGCGTTTGGGGGGCTGGGGCTCTATGGGACCTAGGGAGACCATTTGGGCCGGTGTAGGGCCTTTGGGACCCCGTTGGTCCGTTGGGAGCTCGATGGTCCTTTGGGGGGCCCGGGGATGGCCGTTGGGGGTCTGGGTGGACCTTTGGGGGCGCCGGTGGCTCTTTGGGAGCCTGAGGGACCATTGCGGACCGGGGGGAGGGCCTCGGTGGTCCGGGGGGCCCTTTGGGGGTTCGGGGACCCTTTGAGGACCAGAGGAGGGCCTTTGAGGGTCTGAGGAGGGCGTTTGGGGGGCTGGGGCTCTATGGAAGCTTGGGGGACCTTTGAGTACCGGGGGCTTCCTTCGGGGTTGGGGTGGGGGATTGGAACCCTTTGGGGTTGGGGTAGAGGACCTCATAACACTGTTCAAATGGAACTTGTGTATTATAACGACCACAGAGTTTCACCCTCAAATTCTCTTCTAAAACCTTTCTTAAAATCTTCTTTCAAATGGCTCAAACTGTTTCGCCAAAATAATCACATAAAATGGATAAAACGGTTTCACCCAAATAATCCCTAAACGTAATTTCAGCGGGTTCCTTTTGTTTGGCATCTCTGCGCTAACGCATTTCAAATTTCTAGGAAACCCTTTCCTACGTTAATCTCTTCATCTCATAAATTTTCCTAGCTAAACTATTAGGGTTTCGTTAGAATATCAATTTACCTCTCCGACTTAAAGCTCCGTGAAGCCGTATTTAAAAATAGAATTTCTATCTCTTTAGACTCCCGCATAATTCCAAGATAACATTTGATGTCAATTATGATTCCTGACACTAAAGATCAATGAAGCCCTTTTTAAAAATAGAATATTAATTTTTCTCTCTGTCCTAAAGAATGTTTATCCCTCAGACCTAAGATTAAAGAAGTCTTAATGTTTCTTATTTCCCCCCTTCGTGAATCAATTATTTCCCCTAGCGATTATGTAAATCCATTTCAAAGGAGATATTTCTCAGGTTAAGATAACAAAAAAAAACAGACTCACTGGGTTTTTATAAATAACACCAAACCTCAGACCTACGATTAAAGAAGACTTATTGTTTCGTAAGTCCCCCCTTCGTGAATCAATAATTCCCCCTAGCGATTATGTAAATCAATTTCTCAGGTTAGGTTAGCCAAACAATAATGAAGTCATGTTTGTTTCTTAATTCCCCCCTTCCTCAGACCTAAGATTAAAGAAGCCTTAATGTTTCTTAATTTCCCCTTCGTGAATCAATAATTTCCCCTAGCGATTATGCAATCTATTTCTCGGAAATCCACTTCCCCTTCGATTACGCAATCAAGTTCTCGGAAATTCACTTCCCCCTCGAGTCCTAGATCAATAACATTGTCCCCGTTAGAATCAATGCGCATGTACAACCTTCGCCCCGGAGCTATTACACATAGAAACATCAAATAAATCGACCTTGGAGAAAGAGGTTATTGACCCCATTAACCACGTGTTCTCCCTAGGGAGGCTATGCCCTTATTTGGGGTGCAAAAAAGTTGTAGGTGGCAGCAGGGGTGAGCAATGGGACCTCCTGATAGGGTTCTACTGTCGCTCCTTACTTTCAGTTAAAAAAAAACTTGTTTTTTTATTTAGTTTCTGATCGTTTTCGATTTAATGCAGCTTTGATTTTTGCTCACCGTACATGAATAATTAAAACGAAATTTGCATATTAATTTTACATTTTTTGGCTAAATGGCTTTCTTGAAATTTTGCTCTGACTTAACTTACGAATTAACTTACGTAACGAACTTCTATATTCGTATATTTGTATTGTATATTAGGGAGTTCGCCCCCTAGTCAATACCTCGCTCTTTAGGCTAAAGTTCAAATTTTGTTCCGATTCTTTAAGAATTATCCCTTAATCACAAGCCGTTAATTAGAATAAATAGCTCTGATGAAAGTACAAAAAAAAACTTTAGCGTAAAGAGCGAGGTAATGACCAGGGAGTGAGCTCAATCATATACTTAATACTTTCTGTTCGTTTAAAGTTTTGACGTTGCTCCTTACTTTCAGTTGAAAAAATTGCTATTCTTTATATTTAATTTCTGATCGTTTTTTTTTAAATAATGCTGGGAAATCCGGCGCCCCCAATGTCCCTTCTCTCATGAAAACTTTCTGCATGGAAAGATCTTCCCACGTAACAACCGACCCTACCCTCCCAAATACCAGAAAAAATCCCACCTGAAAGCTTTTGTATACTTCCCAATAACCAATACTATATGTAAACATTGGGCAAAGTTCATAACTTGCAGATCTCCCCCCGGGGATTGTGCGGGATTAAGTCATCCTCTACGACCGATTTATTGTATTATTCAACCATGCTAAACGAAATAGACATCTCAAAATTTTAATCTGATGACTCTGGAAAAAATTGAGCGTGGGAGGCCTAGTTACCCTCAATTGATTTTGTCACTTAAAAAGAACACTAGAACTTTTAATTTCCGTTCTAATGAGCCCTCCCGCGATATTCTAGGACCACTGGGTCTATACGATCACCATTCTAATGATCAAATTCTTGGAAAAAAATACGAAATTCCATATTTGGGCAGATATGAGCTTGAAAATTCTACAGTAGGGTTCTCTGATACGCTGAATCTGATAGTGTGATTTTCATTAAAGTTCTGTGACTTTTAGGGGGTTTCCCCCCTTTTTTCGAAAATAAGGCAAATTTTCTCAGGCACTTAACTTTTGATGGGTAAGACTAAACTTGATTAAATTTATATATTTAAAAACAGCATAAAAATCTGATTCTTTTGATGTATGTATTGGTATCAAAATTCCGTTTTTTAGAGTATCGGTTACTATTGAGCCGGGTCGCTCCTTACTTGCAGTTCGTTATCACGAACTGTTTGATTGGACCTGAGAAGTTATGATTCTATTTTTCTTTCAACTAGTTAAATTTTCGAATGATAAATTTGACTCTTCTATAGGAGACATCCATAACCAACGAGTCCCTTGGCTATGTCTTCGACTTTAAGCATGCCGACATCGAAATTACGACATCGAAATTGTAAGTAAATACTATTGTGTTAAACTTTGAAGCTTTTTGGTATTATTATGATTTAAATAAATGAAAGCAGTGGCGTCATTTGAGGGGGCAGGAGGTATGTTCCCCCCTTCGCTAGATTTTTATGCCTGCTAGATTTTGGAGAAAATGTTTTTTTGGTATTTTCATTGAAAATTCCTTGTTTGGCGAAATCTCTAGCCTCAATTTATCGTTCAGTTTGCCAGCCACATGTAATCTACCTTGCCGGTGCATCCCATGTGCTGACAGTGAGGGACTGCGAAAAAAATCCGAAAGTGCTACTATAAGTATGCAAAATATTTACTGTATATATCCAAGCGATACCGGAATTCTCGACTGGAAAAATATGGACTTCCAGAGCTATCCAAGCAATAGTTGACCATTTGGGACAATTCAGTGTTCAAAGTTAGAAAGATGAGACGTCGTTTTTCACCTGCATTTGTTTGAGTTTCGTATCTTTTTTCTTTTTTGTTGTGCTCCACTATAATCTTTTTGTAGATGGTGGGTAATTAAATTATTATTATTATTATTGAAAACATCAGAAAATCCCCCTTGATAAAAAAAAAAAAAAAAAAAAAAAAAAAAATGACCTCTCCTCCTAATTTTCGTGAATTGACACCAAAGATTAAAAATTCAGATAATTTGAAGGGTAATTTTATTTTGAGCATTCCACCTTCTAGACTAACTACAATAATATCAACTTTTTTAGTTCGTTTTTACCAGTATAATCTCATTAAATGTAATTTTATAGGGGCCTTTAGTTTAATCCAAATTTTATAGGTTTTTTCGCAATTCTTTCTGAACTTTCACATTCTTCCATCCATTCTCCCCATGTGATTCTGGAAATTCACGAAAATATTTCAGGGGAATTTTCTTCGGAGGTACTTCCCACGGGGAGAATTATCTGTGGACAGAGAAGTTTCCAGGGTAAATTTTACTTGGGGATGAGGGCTGTAAGCTATGCAGTTTGCTCATTGTTTGTATACCCTGTATGTTATTGGGAAATATATGGAAATTTTTATGGGAGGACTTTCCATGGGGTGTATTTCCATAGAAAATTATTCATGGAGTGAGAAGGGGGTTTCTGCCATGGAAAATGGTCAGAAATTAATTAAAAAACGAAAAATAATCAAATGAAAATAGGGAGAATTGCCCAGGGGGGTTTTCAGTGAGGAGGAATGCTCGAAGGAGGATTTCCCTGGTGGACTAAGTGGGGCAAATTTCTTATGAGGAAATTTTGTGCGGAAGGAATTTTTGGCGGATGATTTTCGCAGGGGAAATTTTCACGGAGGGGTAAAGTAGATTTTCCGGCATGATTTGAAAACGGTTCGACAATTACATTAAAAGAAAAAAAAAATCAACTGAAAATAAAGATCCGTTAAAACTCAAAACGAACAGAAATAATTATGTACGCGAGGAGGGATACCTCTTCCTCACACCTCGCTCTTTACGCTAAAGTCTGACTTTCTGTCCTAATTCTTTAATAAAACCTCCTGAGACACAAGGGATGTTTAATTAGAATAAGAAGCTTTTTTTAAACACTAAAAATTTATTGTAACCAGCCAGGGGTTGAGGAGGGACATCCCCCCTCGTTTACACTATAATTTCTATTCTTTTTAAGTTTTAATGCTGATCCTTACTTTCAGTTGAAAAGCTTGTTTTGTTTGTTTAATCTGAGAAGAAAATGTGAAGGATTTCCGTTTGACCTAAGGAATTTTGGAGTAATGTTAACATCGGAGTATTTTGTTGATCCTTGACTTTTTTTTTCATGAATAATGCCTTACGGATAAGAAATGGGACAACATATTGGCAATCAAATATTAGAGGTTTTCTTCAATCCAATTTGGTCAAGTCTTTTGTAATTTCACTATTCTATAAAACCAATGGCCGTGAAATCAAAACCTTCTATTAATCCTTATCCGAATTGTATCTAATGTTTGTTTTATGGACCTGATTAACTTGGTCCTTGAGCAGTTCGTTTAATAAGGATGAGGAGGATACGTAATTCGTATAAATATTATATAGGCAATGGAGTGAACTTTTAAAAAAAATTGGAAATAAAATATAACTGTTAAAAATAACTTTCAGACCAAAAGAGGATTTATGCCTCATGTCTAGTTGCGCCAATATACATGAAAGTATAGATGTACGTGCAACTCAACTTCCGTTTAACTCAGTCCCGTTCAACTCAGTCTTGTTCAAGTCAACCCTTCATTCAACTCAACCGTTGTTTAATTTAACCTCCAATCAACTCAACCCTATGCTGCTCAATTTCATTCAACTCCGTCCATTCAACCCATTTGAGTCAACCCAAATGCAACTCGACCCTTATTCAATTCAACCCTATGCAACTTAGCGTCTGTTAAACTCTTGAACTGAACCTCCCATGCAACTCAACCCCTACTCAAGTCAACCCTTGCAGCTCAGCCCTCGTTTTTGCGCGTGACTGGTTACACATTAGGTTAGGTTCAATTGAATGGGAATTGAGTTACATGTAGTGGAATTGAATGGGGTTGTGTTAAATGGGGTTGAGTTCAGCTACTTGTAAATTGGAAGTGTCAATTGGATAAATTGAGAGGATAATACTTGTTTGGCATACAGAAATTTAATATCTCATTTGTTAAACTTATTTTGATCCATTTTTTCGCTCTTTTTAACTGAAATTCAAGTTCATAAAAGTCCTTCAAGTTACCCTATTCCATTGGTGTAATAAATATTTTAAGTTCATGTACAAGTTTTTCCATATTAATTTGGTTTCTAAGGGTTACTGGGCTATCATTTTTAGACTTTCACACTAAAGAAGGTCTAATTGCGGCAATGCGCATGGAAATGATTGAATAACTTGTGAAGGTGATACTTCTCTGGCATAAACAAATTTACTATCTTATTTGTTAAATTTATTTTCATTCAGTTTTTTTTTCTCTTTTGTAACTTAAATCCCAAGTTAATAATAGTCCTTTTCACTTTCCTTAATCAATGGTTGTAATGCGTATTCTATGCCCATTTACAAGAGTTAATCCAACTTAATTTGAAGTGTCTAAGGGCTATATATTCTTTTTTCACCTGTTCGAAAGATATTGTCATACGAGAGGGGATTTATACCAAATACTTTGCTAATCAGATTTTTGGATGAGGTACAGTATCCACGTAACACGAAATTGATTGCTACAATCCTAACATATTATTAGCAAAAGAAACATCCAATAATGGAGACTTGACGTTTATTAACTGGAATGGAGAGGGGTAATATAAAAGAAGAAAAATGACGCGTATTTAATTTGATGTTTATTAGAAAGATACATCTGAAGGAAGGCAATTCGGTGCCTTCAGAATATTTCTAAGGTGAAAGTTTGAAAAAAAAGCTTTGAATCAGTGTTATATTTTTCCATAGCTTATCGATTTTAGATTTCCGTGAATTGTTACTCTTCAAGGGGAGGAGGTATCCGGGCCATTTCTCTTCTTCTTGTGGATAACCATGTCAAGGGACGTAATGGGGGGGGACTGCTTAAAAAATAATTATTGTTTATATTAAAACATACTAAAAATCATGAAGCAACCGGAACAGAAAAAGATTGGGATTGTTTTTATAATATGTTTTTCAGTGATGTCGTTTGGTGATGAGTTGAGAAACTAGCCCTAAGTCGCATTTTCATTAACCTTTTTTGTCCCAACTCCCAAGCTCAATTTTACGTGTTCAACACTTTTTTCAATGGTAAAAACAAACCTGGATCCTTTTCATGTTGTTTTTTTCATTCGACTTTACGTTCAATTAAATAAAAAAAAACAAGTTTTTTCAACTGAAATTAAGGAGCAACATTAAAACTTAAAACGAACTTAAATTAATACGTATGCGAAGGGTTCGCCCCCTAGGCAATACCTCGCTCTTTACGCTAAAGTTCGAACTTTGTTCGAATCACAAATCCCTGAAACACAAAGGCCGTTTAATTAGAATAGATAGCTCTTTTGAAAGTACTACAAGAAACTTTAGCATAAAAAGCGAGGTATTGACTAGGGGGCAAACCTCCTCATATACGTAATACTTTCTGTTCGTTTTAAGTTTTATTGTTTCTCCTTACTTTCAGTTGAAAAAACTTGTTTTTTATTTAATTTCTGATTATTTTTTAAATGATTCTGGGAAATCCGGCGCCCCTTCATAGAAATGTTCCTTCACCCAAGGAAAAATCCTCTACGGAAAGATCCTCCCACGTAATCCCCAACTCCGACCCTCCCCCCCACCCAGAAAAAATCCCGCCTGAAAACGTATGTATACTTCCCAATAACCAATACTATATGTAAACAATGGGCAAAGTTCATAACTTGTAGCCCTTCCCCCGGGGACTGTTGGGGATTAAGACGTCCTCAAAGACATGTTCATTAGATTTTCGACAATGTTGAACAAAATGGCTCTCAAAATTTTGATTGGGTGGCTTTGGGAAAAAATAAGCGTGGGAGGGGGCCAAGTTGCCCTCCAATTTTTTGGTCAATTAAAAAGGGCACTAGAAATTTTCATTTCCGTTCGAATGAGCCCTCTCACGATATTATAGGACTACTGGATCAATACGATGACCCCTGGGAAACTAAAACAGACAAACAAATAAACACGCATCCGTGATCTTTCTTCTGGCAAAAAATACAAAATTCTACAGTTTTGCAGATAGGAGCTTGAAACATCTACAGAATTGTTTAATTTTCATTAAGATTCTATGACTTTTAGGGGGTGTTTCCTACTTTTTTTAAAAATAAGACAAATTTTTTCAGGCTTGTAACTTTTGACGGGTTAGACTGAATTTGATGAAACTTATATATTTGAAATCAGCATAAAATCCAATTCTTTTGATGCATCTACTGGTATCAAAATTCCATTTTTTAGATTTTTGGTTACTATTGAGCCGGATCGCTCCTTACTTACAGTTTGTTACCATGAACTGTTTGATGAGTCAAACAAGTCAAATTTGGATATAGCAAGCGAGTGTAAAATAGGACAGACCAGTGCAGTATTAGCCTCAATGAAATAGGAATAACTTGCGCACTAATTGGGAAATTTCAGAATTGCCTCGACCCATATGCAACTCAACCCCCATTCAATGTAATCTAAACTGTTGCACGGGTTGAGTTTAATGAGGGTTAAATTGCAAGGGAATGGCATTGAATGAGGATCGAGTTGTATGAGCGTGGGGTTACAATAGATCATAATTAAAATGTGTTGACTTAAACGGGGGTTGAGTTTGAATGAAAGTTGAGTTGAAAAGGGTTGAGTGAAATAGGTTGAGTTAAATGGGGACGTATGTCTTCAATGTTAAACTACTTTATTTGATCTCGAAAATGCCTTCTGTTCAAACTCTGCATCTCGTACAAATGAGCCGGCTTCAAGGCACTTATCCGCTCAGTGTTTACAAATTGATCCTGAGAACCACCAAATGAGTAGAAGGCCTACAGATTTTATATCAACCCTGTGAAATCTCAAGTTTTCACAATTCTCTTTAGTTTTCATGTAATTCTGCTCCTAACAGAATTATATTTTTTTTCTAACTAGGCTCCAAATCACTCGTAATTTTCCATAATTATCAAAATAAATTTTTGCATACTGAAAACAATCTGTGCTAGGAACAATCCTTTACTTTCTTCAAAATCAAGCTGTTATTTGGCTCACATTGCCAAACCTATTCCTTAAAATGACGAATCCCTGTCAAAAAACCATGTCAAAACTATAGAATACATTCTAAAGTTTTGGGATCGTAAGCAATTTATAAATATATTTATAAATATAATATTATGAAACACAACTTTTGCTTTCATTACTTGTGGTTAAATTTTGTTCTGGCCCCAAAATTCCAAACTTAATGGAATAAATAGAACAGCGACACTGAAGAAAATTTTGTACCATCAACCTATATTCAAAACTACAATGACTTAAGCAGTTCATTATTACATTACGGTTCGCCCTCATATTCGAAATTTTGTACTAACGTCTACAATCAAAAGATAGTTATTATTTTTTACTGAAATCCTTCGTATCAACCGAGCTAATCAATTAAGATGTATTTAATTAGTCATCCTATCAAGAACAGAAATTTGCACTGATTAAAAAAAAAATGTTTTTTTTTAAATTCGTGTACAGACGCAACGACAATCTAACCACATCTGAACATTTTTCTCAGCTTTCTGGTGACAGTGGTCGTTTACAGTGGCCCTTCTTAATCATTTTATAGTATAAAATGTTTTGCCCATTTAGGAGTTTGTCAATTTGTTCTCCTGTTTAAATCAACCCTCGTTTAACTCAAGCCCATTCAACTAAACCCTCATGTAACTTAACCCCCTTGTCACTCAACCCTTGTTTAACTCAACCTCATTTAAATTAACTCAAATGTTACTCTAACCTTGTTCAGTTCAAAGCCCATTCCGTTCGGCCTCCATTCGATTCATCCCCTGCAACTAGTTAGGTTAGGCTGATTGGGGATGAGTTGAATGGGGGTTGAGTCAAATAGAGGCTCAGTTGCATGGGATTGAATTAAGCGGAGTTTAGTTGCATGGGGGTTTAGTTAAATAGACTAGGTCATGGTAGGAGTTGAATTGAGCGGGTTACTGAGTCATGCAGCTTGAGCTAAATGGGGGTTGAGTTAGACTCACACTCCTTTTCCGGTTAATTGAAAAAAATGTTTAAAAAAATCAAGGAGAAGTAGAAAAACTATGAAATTAAAAAAATATTAAATCCTGGGTTTTGAGGGAGGGTGTGAACAGGACAGCCCATGCCTGGTGCATGATTCATAATGTTGGTTCATTCTTCATTCCATGCGTTGAAAACTCCATTAGGACAAAAAGCAACATGGGAGAATTGTATGCTCTTGCATCAATTGCTTTACTTCATAATGGGTAATTTTAAAGTTAATCCTAATGTTTAAAAGCTTCTTTGTAGACGTTTAAAAGGATAAATATGGACTGCAGTTCTTCACTATTACAGCAAAGATTCTTTGATGAAAGCTGTAAGTTTCAAACAAAGGAAATTAGTTGCAAATGAGGTGGATAATTGGATCAATTTAGTAAACAACTAAGCTTTTATCATAAACGAAGCACAAGTCGATCAAATTATGTAAGGTGCTAAAAGATCAATGAGACCATCTAAACTGTAATTTTACTTACAGAGTAAACAAATTCATTTTTTTTTTTTTTACATATAGACTATTCAGGAGGCTAATAACCTGACCAAGTCAATAAAGCCATCTGTAGAGCCAGAACAAAGAAACCAATCTTGTTTTGTTTTTCATGTACATACCATCTAGTGAACTAATGTTTAGGATTTTTCGTTTTACCGAATATTTTTTTTTTTGTTCTTTTTTTTTTAATCCATATTTATTGTAAGGAAATATTTGTGAATGTTAAACCTAAGAACCAATCCAGTTCTTTGGTGCTAATACCTCAAGCAATTTCTAAAACCCATGAAACTGGCTTACTCACCGTTTGTAATAATCACCCCTGGGCTTCATTTTTTTCTCAGTTATTAAACAGTACTGTTGCTTTCTGATGGCCTTATTTTGAAAAGTCTTGTCAGTCCAGATCAAGTAAAACTTATTGGAATATCTAAACAGTTCTTCTTCGCTGTTTTAATTAAACCATTTTGTTACCCTTTTCTCGACTACAACTGCTTGCTACTTTAACTGTGCAATACTCGCAACTGAAAAATGCGACAACTTGCGACAGCGACTGCTACTGCTTGCTGCTGCATTTACTACTACTGCTACAGCTAGAACTATTGAACTAAATCAAAAGAGTTTAAGTGCATCCTGCATGTCAAAACAGCATAGTGCATCCAGGTTGTCAAAAGGGCTTATGTGCAATAATTCACGAATGGCTAAGTTTGTTAAGTTTGAAATTTTAGGGACTTTCGAAGGAGATGTTTGAACTAAATCAAAAGACTCTTATTCGAATCTGGGTGTTCAAAAGGGTGCATCTGTAATAACTCAGGAAGTGTTAAGGGTTTTAAGTTTAAACTTTCAGATAATGTTGAGGGGGTGTTGCACTAGGTGCAACACTAGTACAAGATACTAGGTGCATCCAAACTGTCAGAAGAGCGTATCTTGGTATATCTATATTGATCTTAGGAACGGCTATGGGCATTAAATCGAAACTTTCGGGGAATGCTAAGGGGGGTGTTAAATTCAATCAAAAGACACTATATGAATTCAGGCTACGAAAATGGGATATGTGCACTTTGGGAAATTGCGAAAATGGGAAAATGTGCACTTTACTGAAAAAAAATATAAATGGTTTTACTTTTATAACTTTAATAAATCAAATAATATTTACATTCTGATTACTAAATATTAGTATATGTATATTAAACTGATAAAGCACATTCATTTGTATTTTTTTTTAGTAAAGTGCAAATTATGTTCTGGCCTTGGGAAGGCATAGGGGTTTTGAGCCCTGCTCAAGTTAATTCCTGCTCGTTTTGCGTTTGATTTAGTTATTTAATGTAATTTCTGTTCGGTTTGGGTTTCATTTATTTATTGATGCTGATTTGTGGTAGTTTCATGCTTGGTAGATTATTTGATTTTATTTTTGTTCATTTTTTGTTTAATGGAGTTCTTTACTTTTCTTTGAAAAACTTATTTTGTGGAAAAAGTTTTTTTAATTAATTTCTGTTCGTTTTATATTGACATATTCTTTTCAGGGAAAAAGAAAATAATACTTTAAATCTTTCTCGTTTTTTTTTAAGACTTTATAGTTTGTCCTGCTATTTTTATGCTGGAGAAACATTTTCAGCAATTTTTAACAACATACACCCTTTTAAAAATCTAGACACAAATAGAAGCGTTTAATTTAGTTTCATACCTCCTCTAGTTGAGCTGAAATGGAAAACTTGATACCATTCGCAAACAGATCTGTTTACTTTCTTTGATAGCTTGGATACACTTACGCTATTTTGATTTGGTTAAATTTTAAGATCAGAAGTAGCCCCGAAAGTTTGAACATAATACCCTCAGTCGTTCTTGGGATACTGCTGAGATGCCTTAGTGGGAATTAGCATTAACACAGTGCATTTATATATAACCCTTGGCCTGAAGACTGTAGGGGAAGTGTCCTGCTCAAAGGCATAATTTCCTGAACTTTAACTGCGTGGAACAAAATGGCTATCACAAAATTTTGAGTGGATGTGTTTGGGGAAGTGGTGGGCATGGAAAGGGTGTTAGTTGCCTTCCAGTTGCTTTCGACTATTAAAAAGGGCACTAGCCATTTCAATTTCTAATCGAATGAGTCCTTTTGAAGTTTCTACGACAAAGCGTTCTATAAGAACTTTATATGCCCCCAGAGTATAACTCACAACCCTTTTCCTGAGGGCTGTGAGGGGGGTTGTCATCCTAAAAGACCTAATTTACAGAACTTAAAACTATGTTGAATAATGTGGCTATCTCAAAATTTTGATTGGATGTGTTTGGGGAAAAGGTGGGCGTATGAGAGTTGCCCTCCAATCACTTTTGACTATTAAAACGGGCATTAGCCTTGCGAATTTCCAATCAAATGAGCCTATTTTGAAGTTCACATAACAACAACTTCTATAAAAACCGTGTATACCCCCAGGGCATTACTTAAAACCCTTTCCCTGAGGGTTGTGGGGAGTGTCCTCCTCAAAAACATATTTTCTATCTGGAAATCAACTACGCTAAACAAAATTGCTATCTCAAATTTTTGATTGGATTTCTTTGGATTGGAAATCAACTTTGTGTTTGGGGGAATGATGGGCGGGGGGGGGGGGGGAGCTAGTTGCCCTCCAATAACTTTCGACTATTAAAAAGGGCACTAGCCCTTTGAATTTCCAATCGAATGAGCTCTTTTTGAAATTTCTACGACAATGCCTTCTATAAAAACTTTATATGCCCCCAGGGAATAACTTAAAACCCTTGCACCGAGGGTTGTAGGGGATTGTCCTCCTCAAAAACATATTTTCTATCTGGAATTAAACTACAATGAACAAAATGGCTATCTCAAAATTTTTATTGGATCTGTTTGGGGGAATGATGGGCGTGGGGGGGGGGGGGGCTAGTTGCCCTCCAAAAAATTTAGACTATTAAAAAGGGCACAAGCCCTTTGAATTTCCAATCGAATGAGCCTTTTTTGAAGTTTCTACGACAATACCTTCTATAAAAACCTTATATGCCCCCAGGGAATAACTTAAAACCCTTGCCCCGAGGGTTGTAGGGGATTGTTCTCCTCAAAAACATATTTTCAAATTGGAAATCAACTACTCTGAACAAAATGGCTATCTCAAAATTTTGTTTGGATGTGTTTGGGGAAAGGATGGGCGTGGGGGGGGGGGCTAGTTGCCCACCAAAAACTATCAACTATTAAAAAGGGGAATAACCCTTTTAATTTACAAACGATGGAGCCGTTTTTTAATTTTCTATGACAATGCCTTATAAAAAAACCATATATGCCCACAGGGCATAACTTAAACCCCTTGCCCCGAGGGTTGTGGGGGAGTGTCCTCCTCAAAAAGATATTTTCTATCTGGAAATCAACTACGCTAAACAAAATTGCTATCTCAAATTTTTGATTTGATTTGTTTGGGGGAAAGATGGGCGTAGGGGGGGGGGGGGGCTAGTTGCCCTCCAATCACTTTCGACTATTAAAAAGGGCACTAGCTACTCCAATTTACAATTGAATAAGCCCTTTTCGAAGTTTCTACGACAACTTCTTCGATACGAAGTGCCCAGGTATGGAGAAGAAGAAGAAGAAAGAAAAATAAATAATACATTGCGCCCATATCGTTCTTTACTTAGGCAGCGCTATCGCGCTGCCTATGATAGGCAACGCTAGAGCTGCCTCTGATTACAGTCCTCATCTTGAGCAACGTGGAAAGTCACTTCTTCGCATGGGAAGCAATGATTTCTCTTCTTTTTCATTCTCCTGCTTCGTCTTGTTCTTTCTTTTTAGTCGCCACTAGTATGGGGCTGAGACATCATCGGGAGGAGTTGGCTTCAAAGGACTCATTTGAATGGAAATTGCCATATTTAGTGTCTTTTGCAATTAACAAAAGACAACATTAAGATAAAATGCAATTTATTACAAAAACCATATCGTCATCTACAAGATGATATAACAGATGTATCTTTTGAAAACGGTATGATTTCATATTAGATTGATTCTGCTACCTGATTCCCTGCTCAAGTAAAACTTAAAACGAACAAAAATTACAACAAACAGAATTTTGGCTACTCCTCCTCCTCCGTCCTCTAGCCATGACAATTCTAAAGCGTATTGTATTTCAAAGCCTGTAAACTTTGCTTCCTTTCAACTTATGATCATTCTGGGACTATTTAGGGCATGGTCCGCAAAGGTTAAATCATAAAGAATACTTTGATCTCAGTATGGCCGTCATAAATCAAAAGACACTGTATATTCATATATTTACCTCAAGTATATATTCAACAAAGGGTGTTTGATACACCAAGATTGATTTTTGAGGATTTCCAAGTTTGCTGATTAAAAGTCTGAGGCTTAGAACGAACTATTAGTATCCAAAACCAAACTAAATCAAGTAAAAGTAGCCTCGCGCCTTTCATCTTTTCAGTAGAGGCCTCCCCCAGGCCACTAAGCTTGTCCCCAGATGATGGATAGATGATCCTCTTTCAGATATGTAGGGTACCTTCATTGAATAGGGGACACAGATCCATAGGGGTCCCTATTTCCTGAGGGTTTATAATACAAACTGGGGTTCCCTTGCCAGGGGGCCGTAAATACAGGTGGAGGAGTAAGAAGATACCTCGGATGTACACTCAGGAGTGCCCACTGGCGTGTGAACACGCCCCGTGAGTTACAAATTTGTTCCCAGCAATAGGTTAAATTGCATGGTGAAGCAGAACACCATCGGGGGATAGGAGGACAGACGATCCTCTATAGGAGGACAACTGCGAAAGGGTGGATGATTCAGACACGAACAACCGCCTCTGTAAATTTTTCCTGGGTATGCAGTGGGTTGTTTCGGCAAACCCCTAAGAGGTTGGCATCCGTTAGACAGAGCTTGATAGTGATAGGATCTATAAAGAGCCGCCTCATGCCACTTTTTGGGTTCACCATCACCTTTGATGAGGTTAAGTAAGAGGTATGTGACTGCTCCTTATCCTATGACGCAAAGTCTGACTGAGAAGTTCTTGTGTCTGTTATTTGGGCTAATTACCCATACTGCTGGCAATTAACCAGTTTAAAAAAAAAAAAACAGCGTTGGATTGGAATTCCTTCCCGTAGGCAAACAAGTGCGTGCCCCAACACTATTCTTAGAGATAGATTAATTGCAGCCCACTGTAATGTATGTGGTCTCCTGTCCAAGATGGATCACCTTCAGCATATGATGAATGAGGTCTCTCATTATGTCGTGTATGTATCCGAGACCAACCTAAACTCTAGCGTTGTTGACAGTGAGGTCAGTGTTCTTGGATACACTTTGCTAAGAGTAGATCGAATAAATCAAAGAAACTCGAGTTTTGGGGGAGGTGGAATTGTTTTTTTGCATAAAAAATAATGTTCCCTTTATGCATCCCTTTATGCCTAGGGTCGGTTGGGCCTGCAACCCTCCACCCGAAAATTTTACCGCAACGAAAAACGATGATACTGCCTCGGATGACTTACCCCCCTTTACCTTCCACGACCCCCGTACGTCCCTGGACCGATTTTAGACCATCGAATGAACCTCATTGACGAAGGTGGAATACAACTTGCCACCTGGAACGTATTCACACTCAACTTTTCTGGAGATAAATCAATCCTTGCCTATGAGCTAAAACGCTTGAATGTAGCTGTGGCTGGCCTAACGGAAACCCGCCTTTTCGTAAGAGAGTACAAGGATATTGGTGAAGGATATCACCTGATCTGGTCTGGTGACCCAAAAAGCAAGAAAAATGGTGTAGGACTCACGCTGAACGCTAGAGCCAAGAGATGGCTTCTCTCCTATAAAAAAATTTCAGATAGAATACTGATGGCTCAGCTCCAGCACAAGGATGGAAAGTGGACAATTATTGTATGCTATGCTCCCACCAATCTTAGTCCTGCAGAAGTAAAGGATCAGTTCTATGCGGAGCTCTCAGTGACCCTGTCTAGAGTCCCACCCCACGACATCGTCACTCTTCTGGGAGACCTTGACGCGACGGTAAATGACAGGGAGGGCGTGTGGAGAAGTGTTCTTGGCCCTGCGACTCCAGATTCACAGAATGACAACGGACAAAGACTCCTCCAGCTCTGCAATATGTATAATCTGGTTATTTCAAACACACTCTTTCAGAGACGAGATATACACAAATACACTTGGTATAGTAACGATGGCCAGACAAAGAAGATGATCGATTATGTTATGATCTCGGGTCACTGGCGCTCGTCGATAACAAATTGCCGGACTTATAGGTCGGCCGAGCTTGGAAACACAGACCATAGGATGGTATTCGCCACACTCAGGCTACGCCTGAGAGCACAAGGACAAAAAAGACGACCTCCCAAGCTTGATCTGAGTAGTCTGGCTACATTCCAGATGCAACAAAAGTATGCTCTTTATATCTCTAGCCAGTTTAGCTGCCTCCAAGTTCTGGACGACCCTGAAGTAACCTAGAAGTCTTTTAAGGATAATACACTCGATTCTGATGGCAGTATCATTGGCTGCAGCACATACAAGAATAAACCCTGGATATCCCAGGAGACTCTGTCTGTAAACGAGCTACGCCGGAAGGCCCGTTTAGCAAAGAATATGCCAGAGTACAGACGACTCAATGGCCTGCACAATAGCCTACTGCACAGTGATAGGAAGACCTTTGTCGACAAGAAAGCCAGCGATCTTGAAGATGCCTCGAGAAAAGGAGACACCTGCTCCCTCTACAAACACCTCCGCGAGCTGACGGAAGGGAAGACTTCCACCGTGAGCCGTGTTTTTTCTGGTGAAGGAAGCATGCCGGATGACGATGCAGGCCAACTCTCTGCCTGGAGCAGTCACTTCTCAACGCTTCTGAATGCCGAGGCAGTTGCTCATCCCGACCCTCATCTGAGTGAAGCAGCAATGACCACACCCGAGGCTACTTCCTACCTCGTATTGGAACCATTTACCACCTTTGAGATCCGAAATGCTGTAAAACGGTTGAATAATAATCGAGCCCCCGGTGACCGTGGTATTTCTGCAGAACTCCTCAAGTACGGGGGTGCAGCAATGAATTTATGGCTCCAGATAATCTTCTCAGCTGTATGGACGACAAAAAGCATACCGAATGACTGGTGTACTGGCATCATATTGCCGCTCTGGAAACGTAAGGGCAGCCGTCAAGTCTGCTCCAACTATCGTGGGATCACGCGTCTCTCCGTTCCTGGTAAACTCTTTGCCTTGTCACTCCTGGACATGTGTCTCACCTTTTTGTGTAGAAATAGAAGAGTCCAGCAAGCCGGATTTATACCCGGTAGGTTGACGATAGAACATATGTTTACTATGCGCCAGTTGATCAAGAACACGCAAGAGTTCCACAAAACGCGTACATCGCGTTCGTGGACTTTATGGCTGCCTTTGATTCTGTTGATCGCCGTTCACTTTGGCTGATACTAAGAACTACGGGTCTACCCAAGAAATATTGCTCACTCTTTGAAAAGCTGTATGAGGATACGGAAAGCTGCGTGCAAGTTAATGGAAGACGCAGTCCCACATTCCCGGTAAAGACTGGCGTCCGGCAAGGTTGCACCACTGCTCCCGAGCTTTTCAACTGCGTCATAGACCATGTTATGGCCAGCACGATGAATCGCCTTCAATTTGATCTTCAGTTCGGAGACCGGGTACTCTCTGATGCTGACTTCGCCGACGACATAGCGCTAGTTGTGAGCACCGTTGATAAGATGACCAAGGCTCTTCAGTTGCTCTCAGAAGAAGCCTCAAAAGTTGGACTGAAGATCAACTGGCAGAAAACCAAAGTTATGCCCTTTGAGCCCCCCACGTCCCGTTCTACTGTAAAGGAAGTCAACATCGGAAGCAACCGAGTAGATGTGGTCGAAGACTTCACTTACCTGGGATCTATTCTGTCGAATGATGGCTTGATCACAAAAGAGCTTACATCTCGAATTGCCAAGGCTTCAGCACTTGTTGGGAGGCTTAGCAGCATCTGGCGAAAGCCAAACATAAGCCGATTTACCAAAATGCGCATCTACAATGCGTCAGTCAGCACCGTCCTGCTGTATGGAGTGGAGACGTGGCCAGCTGCCAAATCTATCCTCAGCGCCGTCGATGTCGCTCAGACGAAACATCTCCGAAGAATCGAAAGACTTCACTGGACTGACCTCGTTAGCAACCAGACTCTCCTGTCACATACGGCTCAAACTCCTTTCTCAACGCAGCTCGCCCAGTGTACTGTTCGGTGGTACGGCCACCTCCTTCGCATGCCACGCGATGCCCCAGCACGGGTCGCATTTGACTTCGACCCCACCCTACACGGATGGAAACGACCCAGAGGACGCCCACACACTAGGTGGAAAGACAAAGCCGATGAATTCCTCACCCAAGCCCACATCCCGGTGGAAGAAGCTGCGATCCTGGCAAGCGATAGGTCAACCTGGAGGCGCCTAGTCTCATCGTTCTCTTCGCCGAACCCTCGGCAGGAGCCTTAAGTCAAGTAAGTCAAGTAAGTTTATGCATCTTCAGATTCTTAGCGAAAAAGAGGTCATGTGGGTGAAAATAAATCTACCAAATCTTTTGTTGTTGGTACAGTGTATAACCCACCAAAGATAAAAATTACCGATCATCTGGAAGACTGCTCGCAATTTAAGATGAGAAAACTCCCAAAATCAGGGTATTCATCCAGGAGATTTTAACATCCATCATTGTAACTGGCAGAATAGCCATACAACAGATGCGAAAGACACAGCTCTGCTAGACCTAAGCCTTTCTTACGGTCTAGACCAGCTTGTTGAATTCGACACTTTCATTGGCCCTCATGGATCATCCCGGCTTGATCTTTTCTTGACTAATCATTCAGATTCGTTTATTGTCGAAAGCCATCCCTCTGTCAGTGACCATGTGGCAGTCATAGCTCGTGGAAATCCAAAAATACCATAGCTCGTGGAAATCCAAAACTAAATGTACAAAAAAGACCCAGTTAAAGTAGCGTCACTTTACGGAAAAGTGATTACAGAAGCTATTGAGCAATGTCTCCCATCAAAGACAATTAAAGTCTCTTCTCAAGACATGTTATGGCTCAATTCTGCTTGTAGAAAGGCAACTAGGGATAGAAAGAAGGCCCGTAAGAAATGGTGCAAGACAAAATCGGCCGAGGATTGTGATGCTTTTATTCGAGGTTCTGAACGAGTCTGTTAAAGCCACATGCCAAGCTAAAACTAATTATAAACGCAAGTTTGAATTAAAGCCAAAAAGTGCCCCTGCAAAGCAATGGTAGAGGATTTTCAAAGAAGCCCTACCCTCATCCAAACCTTTTTCAATTCCATCACTTCATGTTGAAGGGGTGATGCTCCATTCTGGCCAGGAAAAGGTGGATACTCTTGCAAAAGCCTTTAAAAAAGCTACTCAACTTGTTAATGCAGGAGCTTCCCTTCCCCCTTTCCACAACGAACAGACGCGAAAATCACTGGTGTAAACATAACCAGTTCACAGGTGTAAACATAACCAAAGCTTCAGGGTCTGATATGATATCCAATATCCTCCTCAAAACATGTGCCCCTGAACTCGCCGGTCCACTTTCCTCTCTGTTTCGAATTTTCTTGCAACAGTAAAATTTCCAAAGGCCTGGAAGTTTGCTCATGTAATCCCTGTCCCTAAATAAGATGATGGCCCTACTAATGTAGGATGTTATTGGCTAAAAAGTCTTCTGTCCTACGTAGGAAAAGTTTATGAGAATATCATCAACGAGGTCCTTTATCTGTGCCTCGAGTCACACTTGACACACTGTACGGTTTTCGTAGAAAACGGTCTATGTTAGACTGTCTAATTGTGCAGTACCAAGAGTGGATCGAGCTCTATTCTTAAAGACATGACATTCGTCTTTTCTCCTTTGACATTGCAAAATCCTTTGATCGCGTATGGCACGAGGGCCTTCTTTCCAAATTAAAAGCCTATGGATTTGAGTGTTGTCTATTTAAGGTGCTTGCTGATTTCCTTCGCCAGTGATCAATTAGGGTCGTCCTAAACAGTTTCATTTCAAAAGACTGCTTGGTTTTACCTTGAGTATCCCAAGAAAGTGTTTTTGACCGACTCTTTTTCTGGTGTTCATAAGCGATCTAGGGAATAGTGTTGTGAAAAACACCTCATCACTTTGCTGATGACACGACGACAAAAGTCACCATCGTAAAAGACGAAGATCCTAGAAATCCCCATAAAGAGCTTTAGGCCGACCTGAAAAAATGAGGTGTGGGCTTGTCAGTTTCAATGCATCAAAAACAAAAGATCTCTTCATTTTGAAAGCGCTAAATGTGAACGATCACCCTGTTTTTATTTTCAAAGGAGAGGCAATAACAAGAGTTGACACACTACCCTTTTTTGAGTTCATTTCCAGTCGGATCTCACGTCGGCTGAACATTTCAGCAAAGTGAGATCCTCCTGCTACCGGAAACTAGGAGTCATCCTAAGATGCAAAGGCCTTCTCCTTGACAATTCCATTTCGACACTATTCACGTCATGTATCAAACCAGTCATGGAATATGCTTGTCCTCTTTTTGCTGGTGCTCCAACTAGCCACATCGTTCCTCTTCAACGTGTTCAAAACCAAGCAGTTTTATGCTGCAATTTCTAGCAACTTTGATGCCAAACCCCTGCAGTCGATCCAGGGTTGATTTGAAGTTTCATTAATGTCAGTGTTTTACAAATACATGCATTACCTTCCATCAGAGGAGGTATCGAAACTCGTTCCAGATAGAATAAAGGCTTAGCAATCAACTCGCCAAAGTACAGCTCGATAGGACTGCCTTGTGCAGGGCACACCCCACCACGAATACTTGAAAGCAAGTTTTGCTCGAAGATCTGTTACCATCTAGAATTACATTCCAGTATTGGTAATCACGAAAAATCCTTCTCTTAAGGCGTTCATGAGAAGGTAGGCCTATAATAAACACCTTAAAAATAAATAGCGTGGTGATATCATCACTTGTGACGGACCCGTGAAGCCTCTGTAAAAAAAAAAAAATCTTCAATCTATTTACTGGAGGACCAAAACCTGGGCTGTCGGGCCCGTGCCACCCCCAACGTCCATTATCCCTAACTTTGCAAATATAGATGATAGTATACTACTTTCGATCCATAATCCATCAGGTATTATTTGAAGAATTGTCATAAATGATCGAATAACAATGATTAATATTGCAGCACTAATATGCAAAGTCAAACTACAGTAAGTATATAATATATATATATATATATATATATATATATATATATATATATATATATATATATATATATATATATATATATATATATATACATATATACAAGGCCGTACCAAGGATTTTTTTTCGGAAGGGATTTTACTCAAAAAATTTTTTTTTGGGGGGGGGGATTACACAAAAAACCTCAAAAAACGACTACAAAATTTGTTTATATCCATTTTTGTTGCGTTTTTACGAGTCAGACAAATATTTCGGAGGGGGGGGGGTTCTTAAAATGATACGAAACATTCGTAAGATCTATTTTATATTTTGGAACTTGTCTCGTTGATTTTTTCTTTTCAATGTGATTCAGCTTATTGAAGTAGTGGACACCAAAGCAGCAAATGTACTTATCGTATTAACAGTAATTCATACTATACCCGACTCAAGGCATTAATGCACACTCCTGTTTAGTCAAAAGGTTATGACATGACAAAAGCAAGCAAGGCGTTGCTTTTGTCATAACTTTGCCAGAAAGTTTTTCATCACTTGTATTCAAAGGGGAAGTGGGAAAATCACAGTTTAAGCAAAGCCATTTCTGTAACTTCTCTCTTAAACCAAGAGCCCTGCATTGCTTCACACAATTTGCCTTCAGATTTTTCACACAATTTGCCTCTCTCCCTCCACTCAAAATGTTTTGCCCCATCCGATATAAATTCCTGCCAACTTGCTTGTCTGCGTTATTTTGTTTCCGATTAATTTAACTGGGAGTGGCACCTTGTCTAGCAAAACTGCCATTTACAATTTTCTATCAGATGAAATGAACTTTAAATAACCTTGAAAATAACTGTTAATTAGCGTTGTATTAATGGAATTGGAAAGACTGCTCCTGACATGTTGCGCGTGACGTGTGTCCCCGACAAAAAGAAGTTCCGGGGGTCATTAAAAGTTTGACTGATAAAAGAAAGGATATCAAGGTGATAATGCTTCTTTTTTGCAAACATCCTCATAGAATAAATTAAAAACTTGACACTGGGACTATTGGTTTACCGGGAGGGGTTTGATGACAAAAATGTCAAATAGGCAATTTGATAAAGGAACGATGAAAATGGTACTATCTTGGGACAATGGAAAAAGCATTGCAAAATTACTTTTTAGAAGTGTGGATATTTTGTACACCAAATAATTTTGATTACGTAATAATTTTTAACAGCGTGATCAATGATTTTTAGCATCAAAAGCTCTCTTGTTGAAGAGGACCATAGTAATTGAGAAGTTTCTGTGTGTTGCTATTGTAATATTTTCTTGTTGCAAATAAAATTATTAGCATTTTCCGAGAACACTTCAAAGTAATTCAAAGAATAAAAATAGTTTATATTTTTCCCAATATACCGACACCACTACTTACTCTGTATTAAGTTGCTTCAATTTACGAGTATTAAGTTGAAACAAAAGTTACCTATGGCAACATGCATGGGAAATATA
>NC_142809.1:34430807-34477341 GCF_049724085.1 Artemia sp. Qi Xiang Cuo
ATATATATATATATATATATATATATATATATATATATATATATATATATATATATATATATATATATATATATATATATATATATATATATATATATATGAAAACCGGTATCTTGGGATACTCCCGCATAGAAAGACGATCTAAATAGTCAGAAGTCTGAGAAAATTCGTTAAGAGCCTTACTTTTGGTTTTTGCAAATGACGTCATGTCCTATGTTAGTACATCATATAAGGATTTCTTATGACATCATATAAGCATTTTCTTATATAATGTCATGCGTAGCATAGATAAGATTGTTGAGTTTCCAACGCATCAGTTTTTTGTATAACATAATGTGACAACACCTTTACGGGCAGCTAAAGCAAAGGTCATTGCTAAATTCTCTGAATTAATCAAAATCCTAAAACGTGTCAAAGATGAAAATGAAGAGCAAAGACACGGGCGGTTAGAAGATATGCGAAAACAATAATTAGAGCGTGTCAAAAATGAAAATGAAGAGCAAATACACACGCGGTTAGAAAACATGCGACACTGAGCATGTAAGTGTGTCAAAAATTGAAATGAAGAGCAAAGACACACGCGGTTAGAAGAAAAGCGGCATTGTGTTAAAAATGAAAATGAAGAGCAAAGACACAAGTAGTGATAGGTCAATCTAAGGTAGCGGGCAGGTGGGACATTACAGTTTCAATCTAAGGTAGCGGGCAGGTGGGATATTACAGTGTCAATCTAAGGTAGCGGGGAGGTAGGAGATTACATTGTTAAACTAAGGTATCGGGCTGGTGGGACATTAGAGTTTCAACCTAAGGTAAAGGGCAGGTGGGACATTACAGTGTCAATCTAAGGTAGCGGGCAGGTGGGATGTTACAGTGTCAATCTAAGGTAGCGGGCAGGTGGGACATTACTGTGTCAATATAAGAGAGGGGGGGGGGTAGGAGATTACTGTATTAATGATAGAGAGCGGGGTGGTAGGAGATTACTGTATTAATGATAGAGAGCGGGGTGGTAGGAGATTACTGTATTAATGATAGAGAGAGGGGTGGTAGGAAATTACTGTCTCAATGATAGGTAGAAGACAGATAGGACATTACTGTCTCAATGAGAGGTAGAAGACAGGTAGGACATTACAGTGTCAATTAAAGGTAGCGGCCAGGTAGGGCATTACTGTCTTAATCTAAGGTAGCAGACAGATAGAAATCCCACGCCTAAAAAGGTCATATCTTAGGTTGTTTTTTTATGTTGTAATTATAATCAGCATACCATGAAAATTCATGCAGTTCACAGTACAACGATTTTGTATTAAATTTCATGTTTCTGATAGAGTCATGGCTGTTCAAATATCATGCATACATCGATGGTTGGTTTCATGGTATGGTTGAATGAAGTTAATGGTCATGAAATTCTGTCTGTTAAGCAATATTTTAGGCGTGTCTTTTTATGTTTGGCCTTGAACACGGGTATAAAACTTCTGACGATGAGTTATTAGTAGGGAGGCCCTATCGACGCTGGTACGTACATAATTTATGCATGTTTTCATGGTTTTTCTCACTGAGAATGTTTTTTCATGGTTCTTCTCTTTGATGGATGTAAACATAAGTTCACATCAACAATTGATGGATGTAGACATCTGGTTATTGTTTGATGGTTATGTGTGTTGATCAATTTATTTGTTGTTTGATGGATGTCTACATAAGTTCAACTACAACTTGGATGTAGACATCTGGTTATTGTTTGATGGTTATGTGTGTTGGTCAATTTATTTGTTGTTTTCTTGGATGTCAACATAAGTCCAACAACAACTTGGATGTCAACAACAATTGCTGTTGTTTTCTTGGATTCCAACATAAGTTCACATCAAAAATTGCTGGATTGATCGAGTCTAACGGGACAGGGTCAATGACACCTCTTTCTAGGTCAATTCATTTGTTGTTTCCAAATGTTATTGATCGAGTCTAACGCGGCAAGATCACGTGTCTCTTTCTAAGCCAATCAGGGAGCTACGTAAGGTTTCCCATTACATCACATTTCGCCCTTGAGATTTTGTATATAACGGACATGCGTTGAGGTTAAATTATCATACAGTTTTAAGACACCATGGATAAAGCATTGAATATTGATGAGTTGGAAACTTTGGCTACATCGATTTATAATGTGAGTCCTGTTTAGTAAACTTTCTTAGTTTATTTCCAAATAAAATCATTTAAATAGTCCCCCCTCCAGTATATTCAAATTCAGGTAAATCCCCCCCAATACAAACTCCACTATGTGTTGTTTATAGTCGCTAGAAAGCGTGAAATATGCCCTTTTTTACCATGTAAACCCCTCCCCCCTGGTTACGACTTTAATTCTTTCATTGAAAATAATTATTTTTCGATAAAGTTATGCTTTCTATATCCTAGCTAAAAGTGACAACTTACTTCCGTCAATTCTTAGGCATGCTGATTCCATTTAAACCGTCAACCATTATGACATTAAGCCGCTAAGATTTAAATAGTGATAATTATTGGCACTCGTGAAGTCCACGTCCGACATGGTATTTATCATGAGTTAGGATAGCAGCATTATATTGGTTTCACTAAAAAGATGCTTCTTTTTGGTCAAATTAGTGACAGTAAATCCTTTGAATTGCAAGAGGGGATGGGATGTTAGTTGTAATAAATAGTTTCATATAGTATTTGTTTCCCTTTTTGAATACTCAATGTTTATATGGGGGAGGGTGTTTCCAATTCAGGGTATACCCCCCCCAAAAAAAAAAAATTCCACTATGCGATGTTTATAGTCCTTAGAAAGCATAAAATACGCTCTTTTTCCACTACGTAAACCCCTCACCCCTCCTCCCATCATTCATCACAATTTAATTCTTTCAATTGAAGTTATTACTCAAAAAGTTTCATTTTCACACACGTTTAAAACCATTAAAAAATCTTCACACGTGCGATTTAACCTAACCTGTGTGTTAATAAGTCTCAAAAGGGTAGCTTCGTAAACAAATCTTCTCGCATGCGCGTTGTCTAAATTAACAAAGACAAGGGTGATAGCTAGACACGGAAATGATTAAGGCTACAGGCTTTGCGTAATTCTAGACGGTTTGAAAAAGAGGTGGTAAAATTAGATCTATGTCTCTTGCACTCTAAACGAAATACATCTTTTATTAACAGAACGGAAAAAGATTGATTTTGCAGACAATTATACCTAATGAGAGGAGTGTTCTATTTTCAAATGACTTTGATGAAAGCAAATAATGTTTTAGTTAAATCTTCAAAGTTTTACCTTCCCGGAAAGGAAGGGATGGGGCAATTTAAATGCTCTTATTTAGAATTCATGGATTTTATCTACCCTTTAGATGATTAATAGTTTAAGAGACTTTCATAAAAATCTTTCTTTCACGAATTTCCTTTCTTTTGTAAAAGGGGGAGTCGATATTTTATACTAAATTTTTCTTCTTTTTTAAGAATGATTCCGTCAAATGCCCGCCGCTGCCTCCCAGTAAGAGAGCTAGGGTCCAAGATAAAACCCCTAAGAAGGCGACAGCTGTCCAATACGGTCGCTGGCCGAAACCCTCCAGCCCTGCGCTGCCTGCCCAAGTTTCATCTGCGCAGGCAGTAATACAGCCTGGCCAAAAACCAAAGAGAGAGTGGATGGCTGTTTTCAATGCCGCCGCCGCCACATCTGTGCAAAATCATGAGGTAGCCGGCCCGTCACCCCCTTATCATACTTTGTCGAGGGTCTCAAGACCTGTCCCGTCTACTCAAGGTCATGAGGTTGCCCTCCAACACGCGCTACCAGGACCATCTGGCACCCAAATGCAGCCGGAAAATGGAAATGTAAGCATTTTTACCTCTAGTTTCTACCTGGTTATAAAAAAATATCTACCTATTTCTTCCAACCTTTTTAGGCCTTTCTTTTAACCTTTTTTCAACACAGTAAAAGTACGTCAGAGATATTAAAAGACATTTTTCTCCCAAAGGAAATATAGCCTTCTCCATTTGTATTATGTCAAGTGCATGCATTCACCATGCTAAATCAGGTTAGTGAAGCCAAAAAAGGCACTATATTCTGGTCATAGTAAGGTTAGATAATTTCTATTGCGATATAAACGAAAGGTTAACCTTGCCTCTACAAATTTCTTAAAAAAAAATTTCTATCAGAATGAGTTGTGTAGCATGAAAGGGATAGGCTATCAATTTCAAATCAAGTTTTTTTTCCAAAGCAGATAAAGAGCATTAATATGAAAATTTTTTTGGAGGGATTGTTTGAACAAAATTAAAACCTGCTATATCATGATTTAGATTGTAAATATCTTATATTAAGGTGGAACTTTCAGGATATATAGAGCAGTGAATTAACCAAATGCTACTAAGCATGTAAATAATAATCCAATTTTTAAAATAGGGTAATTTATACACTTTGAAAATAAGCTATTTTTTTTATAGATTGCATTGGTTCCATATTCTCCATCTCCCCCCTGCTCGTCAGTTGGAGAAGAAGAAGACGCATCTATGGAGTTTCGCAACAATAACCTGACAATCAATGAATGGCATGGTATCGTTAATGAAGTACCTGACAATATCGATGATTTTTTAACTAATTATTTTAATGTAGATACTAGCACAGTTGAGCAGGGAGACTTGCCTTTGCTAAGTCGAAACACTATGCAAATTTTAGAGGATTTTACACGGGAATTAACGGGGAACCCTTCCCCCTCAGATTACGTGAACATAGTTCAAACAAATGAAATAGATTCTCACAATCATATTGTTGAACAAAGCGGGGCTGGAGGGGGGATAATATACAAGAGGGAAAGGAGGCTGACAATACCCAATTTACGAGACTACCTGACTTTCAGCTGTCAAGTTCAATATTAAATACGATAGTTGTCTACCCCGCGACTTTTGGGGATGCATTTAATTCGCTTATGGGGGGGGGGACTTTTTATTTGACCCTATAGATATTGTCCATGAATATGTAGATAGAATTCTTGCACTGTTAGAAAACCAGATTCAATTGTGGGGAGGTAGGGATGCTATTAAGGTTTCAATTGTTTTAAAGGTATTTTATTTAAATGAGGGTAAAAGTGAAGTTTATGATTATTTTGTACAGACCGAGATGCTAGTGGTCTACCCGCATTTAGAAAACTACGAAACAGTTTTTATGGATTGGGTAGGCCACATTATTACGCATCTCGAAAATTATAACGAGAATGGGAGTGGATCTGTCGTTCTTTTTGTTGAAAATTTAAGCGTAAATATTTGTAAATTTAAAAAAGATTTTATTTTAAGAGGTGGGGCAGGAGGGGCGGGGCCAAGAGCAAAAGTTTTAAAATATAATCCAGATTTAGAGGGTTGTCAAGGCGTTCAGCGAATCTGTTTTGAAACAGGTCAAAAATGTTTCAAGTACGCTTTCCTAATGTCAGCATTCGAGCCTCTAGCATGTGACGCCACAAAGACGAATTTAGAATATTTGGCTGTGCATAGGAAGGTGGGGTCCGATTTTCCCATTGTAGATTCCACTTGTTTAGAGGGAAAACATCCAGTAACGCTCAGGTCCATTGATATTTTCGAAAGGGCCAATGTCTATTTAAATATCGGCGTTACTGTGGTTCAGTATGAAACTGAATTTGAGGATGGGGCTCGTTGTAATAAGAAGGGAGTATTGTTCCCAGTAAGGGGTCCGTCAATTGAATTGGTGAAGCACTGGTTTTGGTTGTTGTATACACCACCTAGTGACCCTAATGCAATTGGCCATTTTAACCCAATTACAGACCTAGGGTAAGACAGGGTAAAAAAAATAGGGACACGTTTCTACTGTCCAACATGCCTGTCTCGATTTCTTAGTGATTTAAAACTACAGAACCATATGAAACATGTGAGCGATATGGCTACCAGTTAGTGGAAACGGTTTCAGATGATATTGCCGTTTTACGCATTAAAAACTTCCAAAATACCTCCCTCCAGAGCAATAAAATCTCTTTGGATTTTGAGGCAAAGCAAGTGGAACTGAACGATTCTCGATTTCCGAATCGAATCAAAGAACATTAAGCCATAGCGGTTTCCTATTCCCATGCGCAAAGAGATAACTGTAACACTATGCAGTTGTTAGAAATAGTTGAAACGTTGGATGAGAATGAGTGCATGATCAAGGCACTGACTAAATTAATTGACACCGCAAATGGCGCTATTTCTCGTTTGAGAAATACCCATTACCCAATGTTGTTGTCTGCAGAGGATCGTCTCGCGATTAAAAATAAAAAAATATGCTGGGTTTGTAAGGGGGAGTTTGAAGAGGGGACTAAGGGGAAAAGAACTAGGAGGAAAAGAGGGGGGAAGGGGAAATTCAGAGACCACAATTACTTGTGGCAGGAAATATCATCAGGGGTATTAATTTTAGACGGGTAGCACATCAATCGTGCAATGTGAATGTAAGCCAGCAGTTTTTTATACCGGTTTTCATTCACAACGCAAATTATGATTTAAAATTTATTTTACCGGCTTTGGCACGTATGCACAGGGAGGGAGGGGGAGTAGATAGTCCATGGGTAAACAATTCATTTACCTATAATATTATCCCCAAATCAGCAGAGAAGCTAGTGTTTCTCGAGTTGAAATTGCAGGTAGTGAATAACGGGCATACATACCTGAATAAAATCAGGTCTTTAGATTCTTTTAGTTTTTTCCCCAAGGCATTGATTCAATTGATTCAAGTGCAGAAAAGTGACAATTTAGATAGTTTTCCTTTGCTTAAACAACAGTTTACAGACAGTGAAATGTATGATATATTGACCTGTAAAGGTGTATATGCATACGACTATTACTGTTTTGGCGCTCGATTAAACAAGGAGAAATTACCTCCAATTGAAGCTTTCTATAATTCACTCAACAACAGTGAATGCACCGCCGAGGAATACGAATTTGCCAAGAGGGTCTGGGATAAGGGTAATTGTAAGAATGGGTGGAATTATTGTAGACCGTACTTGCCCAGTGAAGTTTTAACTCTGTTAGATATTGTCTGTAAAAACACAGACCAAATATATTTAGACTTTGGACGAGATATAGGTTATTATTTTTCACACCACATTTGGTGATGGACTTGATTTTAAAAATTAGTAGGGAAGAAATAGGGTTGATCACTGATGTAGATCAACACCTTTTTGTAGAAAGATCAATGAGGGGAGGGTATGCTTTTCATAGAGATCGCGTTTTGACAACAGATCCAAGCGGGCAAGACACTGGTGTAAAGTCAAATGCAGTTTTCATTGACATGAACTCGTTATACCCCTCGGCAATGTCTCACTACTCTTTGCCGTGTGGAAACTATAAATGGGTTGAGAATCCTTGTGAGTTCCCCGACATTCACACCGTCGAGGACAATGGGCCACAAGGATGGTTCTTGGATGAAATTGACGGGCATATTCCATTGGCGCTTCATGATTCTGTCAAAGATTTTGTTTTCCCCTGTATCAATTGACCAGTGACAAAGGACTCACTGAGCCCATACAATCGATCATTGGTTTAGGATATGGGGATGCACTGGAACCCCTCCAAGCAGAAACTGATTGCAGACCTAGACCCTAAACAGAACATCGTTGTTCACCATGTGCTTTTGCGCTGGATGGTGAACAATGGTTTCAAGATCACGAAAATACATCGGGTCCTGCAATTCATTCAAAAACCTTATTTGAAGACGTTTATCGATACCTTTGTCGATAAACGCTCTCGGGCAAAAAGTAAGGTAGAAAAAAAATTGTACAAGCTTATTTTAAATTCAGCGTTTGGCAAAATGTGTGAAAGCGTACGGAACAGATCTCGTTGTGACGTCGTGACTGACCCCCAAGAATGTGCACGAATTATTGCAGACCTCAATTTTACATCGTTCACGATAATAGAGGCAAGCATGGTTCTTCTACACAGGAAAAAGAGAAATGTGGTACTGAACAAGAATTTAGCTGAAGTTAGTTCAGTACTTGAAATTCCCAATAAGCTCATGTTGTCCTTTTTTTACAATGTGTGCAAGGTACAATGGCCAAGGGAGGGGGAGGTTCAAGTTTATTATGGGGATACGGATTCTCTGATGTTAAAAGTAAAAACCGGGGATTTATTGGGAAATTTAGAAAATGGGGAACACATCAGCTCGCGGACGGATTTCACTAACTGGAATGCATCCCTCTACCCCGAGTTGGTGAAACGTCAGGCCCCCAATCTGCTACTCATGTTAAAAATCATAGACGGGGAGTGATTTGATATCCTATGGGGTGTTCCCCGGTACTAAATTTTATTGTGTAGAAACGCACAACAAAGATGTAAAACAGGCGTGTAAAGGGGTGCCTGCACATTTTGTAAAAAACAATTTCAACATGAGTGTCTACAGAACCTGTGTAGAGAGTAGTCTAGTGCCGAGAGCACAAGTGCTTGCAATTCGCTCTGTGCAGCATAAAAGTTATACTGTTAGAGTTGAAAAGAATGCAATATCGTGTATATCCGACAAAGTCTTTGTGCTCGAGAATGGTGTAAGTGTACTCTCCCACGGCCACTATAGAATTTCAGATCGGGTTGACCATGATAGAGTTCGCGGTAATCAATACCGAAAAACTAAAGCCTTTTTCCCATTACAAATACTACTAGCAGATCTTTTGACTCTGGGTGAGATTCAACGGCGTCACAGTCACCCATACAAGTAAATTCTACTTGCAATCAGTGTTTTTATTCGCTATGCATATACCATTCCACTGCGGTCAAAGAGCGGCGATGAAGTTGCTAAAGCTCTTGAAATCATCCTTGAACAGGATTACTATAAGAAGATTCAAACGGATCGGGGTAGTGAATTTGTTAATCCCCATGTAAAGACGGTTCTACTGAAATGTAATACAATCCTCTATCATAGTCATAGTCCAATAAAGGCAGCATTGGCCGAACGGCTGATAAGAACTATTCGACTTTTAATTTCTAGATATTGCACTTTGAAAAATAATGCTGCTTTTATTCATGATTTGGATAAAATCATGTTGATTTATAATCAACGTTCACATTGAACCCTGTCCAACTCAACCCAAACAGAAGTTCATCATGATTTCGATACACTTGACACTTTTCTTAAACAATATTCCAATGGTGGTGGTGATAATGAGAAGAAAAAGAAGAAATTCAATGTTGGTGATACTGTTCGAACCAATCGAACTATTAATGTTTTTGAAAAGGGTAATTACTTATGGTCCACTGAACTTTTTAAAGTCTCCAAACTCTTGGACACCAAACCCATAGCGTATCGTCTACGTGACATGGAAGATGATGAGATTCTTGGTGGCTTTTGTGATTATGAATTACAAAAAGTTAAAAACACCGGATTCTATCAGATTGAAAAGATATTAAAGACTCGTAATCACAGGGGAATGAAACAGTTGCTTGTTCGTTGGCTAGGACACAACTCTGATTTTGATTCTTGGATCGGTGTTGAAGACATTGACAATGCCCAATGATTTTTATGTAACATTTATGTCCAACGTCTCCGACCCTCTCTACAATGATTTGAATAAAACAAGTGATTTTAGGACGAAACTCTCCCCCACCATCAAATTCGATGACGGAAATTATGAAGTTGCTCTTTTAGATTGTAGTCTCAAAAATACCTATGATATTCTGAGAAAAGATCGCGTGTATGAGATAAAAGCTATACCATTCGATTGGTGAGTCTTTTTCGAGTATGAATGGGTTGAAGCACTTAAATCTAGTGAATATCCCCATGTCACACTGAAATATAAAGAATATGGTAGTATGAACGATTTGTGTCATACAATCAATAGGAAAATCTCTGTTCGTAAGAATGGTACATTCCAATTTAATTATTCAGTAGAACATGATAGGATTTACATTAGCTCACCCGTTAAGTTGACACTGAAATGATTCATCTCAATGATAATCTGAGATGTGTTCTTGGCTTCAAAGGGAATATGATCAGTGGTAAAAACGCTGGAACTGTCAGTGGGATGAATCGTGTTATTTTTGCTGATTATCCACCTGGTCGCGCCTCGGACTCTTGTATATTTCTTTATGCGTCCTTTGTGGAAACATCGAGAATTGGTAATTCAAATGTTCCCCTCCTAAGTGTTCTTGAACGAAATAAATTTTTTTTTTTTTACTGAAAGTAAGGAACGACGTTAAAACTTAAAACGAACAGAAATTATTCCGTATATGAAAGGGGCTGTCCCCTCCTCAACGCCTCGCTCTTTACGCTAAAGTTTTTATTGTTTAAAAAAAATAGAGTTGTGTGAAAGTCAAACTTTTGCGTAAAGAGCGAGGCGTTGAGGAGGGGACCGCCCCATTCATATACGGAATAATTTCTGTTCGTTTTAATTTTTAACGTTGTTCCTTACTTTCAGTTAAAAAAATTTGTTTCTTTATTTAAATTTTGAACGTTTTTTAATTAATGCAGGTTTTGATTTTGGCTCACCGTACATGAATAGTTAAAAAAAATTGAATATTAATTTTACTTTTATTTGGTTAAATGGCTTTCTCGAAACCTGTTTAATTTTATTTACGAACATTTTTATTAGTAATAAATATACGTAACTTACGAATTAACTTTCGTAACGAATCTCTATATTCTTATATTTTTAATACGTATATTAGAGGGTTCGCCCCCTAGTCAATAACTTGCTCTTTAAGCTAAAGTTCGAATTTTGTTTCAATTCTTTAAAAATGACCCCTTAATCACAAATGCTGTTAATTAGAATAAATAGCTCTTATGAAAGTACTAAATAATCTTTGGCTTAAAGAGCGAGATATTGACTAGGGGATGAACCCAATCATTTACGTAATATTTTCTGTCGTTTTAAGTTTTGATGTTGCTCCTTACTCTCAGTTAAAAAACTTATTTTTTTTATATATAATTTCTGATCTTTATTTAAATAATACTGGGAAATCCGGCGCCCAATTCATAGCAATGTCCCTTCTCCCATGAAAACTTCCTTCATGGTAAGATCCTCCCACATAACCCCCGACCCACTCCCCCCCACGACTAGCAAAAATCCCCTCTGAAAACGTCTGTATAATTACCAATAACCAATACAAAATGTTAAAAATTGGTAAAGTTAAAAACTTTAAGCCCACCCCCCCGGGACGTCGGGGGATTAAGTCATCCTAAAAGACATATTTATCATGTTTTCGACCATGCTGAACAAAATGGCTATCTCAAAATTTTGATCGGGTGACTTTGGGAAAAAATGAGCATGGGAGGGGGCCTAGTTGCCCTCCATTTTTTTGGTCACTTAAAAAAGGCACTAGAACTTTTAATTTCTGTTCAAATGAGCCCTCGCACGATACTCTAGGACCACTGGGTCGGTACGATCACCCCTGGAAAAAAAATAAATAAACACGCATCCGTGATCTTTCTTCTGGCAAAAAATGCAAAATTCCACATTTTTGTAGATAAGAGCTTGAAACCTCCGCAGTAGGGTTCTCTGATACTCTGAATATGATGGTGTGATTTTAATTAAGGTTCTATAACTTTTAGGGGGTCTTTCCCCCTTTTTTCGAAAATCAGCCAAATCTTCTCAGGTGCATAACTTTTGATAGGTAGGACTAAACTTGATGGTTACCATTGAGCCGGGTCACTCCTTACTTACAGTTCGTTACCACGAACTGTTTGAAACAACCCATGAACATGTTCATCACTATAATATAAAGCATCTTCAGTATGTTCCTGTAAACATTTCGTATTTGTAACTCTGTCAGTTAACACTAAGAAGTGAATTAGGTGATCCTCTAGCAATAACAAAAGGTTTGGCCGTGATTACATGTCATTTTCGACCCTTTCGGCAACAACAACAACAAAATGGCTAATAGAAAAAACATATTTGTTTGTCCTGATATTGATTGCTATGTTACTGCTCTCCAACTAAGACAATTGGGTCATGGAAAAGACTATTATAAAGGCCGTTCGTCAATGTCGGACTACGGTCTTGGCAGTTGGTTTGCTAAGCTGTTTCGCTCTGCAATACCGCTGGCTAAAAAATATGTTGCGCCGGTTGCCGCAGATTTTGCATCTTCTACGCTACACGATTGGGGGGGGGGGGGGATGGTACAGATTTAAAAAAAAGGGTATCACAAAATCTCAGGTCCAGCGCACGGTCCCTTGGCGAGCGATTGAAATCACGACAAAGTGGAAAAGGTTTTAAAAGGAGGAGTAACATCTCATCACTCATCAGTCTGTTCTTAGGTAAGAAGTGAAAGACATCATCACTCTTGTCAAAAAAAGTAAGAATAATCAAAAGAAACCAAGAAGAAAAATCATTAGATCAAAAAGGGATTTCTCTTCCTAGACTGAAATGGCATATCTACCCCACAAGGAATCTCATCCCACTGTCACCACATCTCTAAATCTTTTCAATGAAGAAAGTGTGGATGTCAGTGTAAAGCTCGGATACTATGAACAACTTTCTATCCACAGCAACCCCTCTCTGAAAACATACATTTTCAAATTTATTCCAATGAAGACTACTTCATAGATCAATTTAAAAGTTGTGTTGAGGAAAAAGTCTGACAATTTACCTCCCTCCAACGTCGATGGACTATCCTATGAAAATGGTTTACTATACAATTTATTTAAACAGATATGTTTCTACATAAATGGAACATTGGTGAGCACTAGCAACAATCTATCAAACTGTGCGAGTTACATACAATTTATGTTGATGACTCCAATGGCCTATAAGAAATTGAGAGGCGTGCCAATGGGCTATGACTATAGATCAAATGTTGATACTGACGGTGAACTCGCTTCGGCAGTGAGCAAGGAGTCGGTAGACTCAATCGGTAGACTCAATCATGAAATATTCAATATATCCCAATGGATGCCGCCCAATGTTAAAATTGATATAAAGTTACAACTTGCACCATCCATTTTCATATTGAGAAAAATACCTGATGCAGCACCCGATGCTAATGTCAATCTCACCTCGGCAATACTTCTTGTGCGAAAACAACAGGTTATGAGTTCTGTTGCTTTGGCAATTGAAAAACTAAGAGCCTCTTGAAATAATATCAAACTGCTCGCTCCTCACACAATCGCAAATCAACGTAATATTCCCACTGGATCAAGTACCTACACCAATTTTTCATTTATCAATGGTGAAATTCCTTCGAAAATCGCCTCGGCTTTTGCAAAAAAAGCCAGTGCCATAGTATCGTGGACAAGCTCGCCACATGAATTTGAATTATTTGGACTTTCCTCTCTTGTATGTAAAGTAAATGGAATGCCTCTCTACAATTTGTCCTTTGATAAATCCTATAGGACCCTATATCAATTGACATTGCAATCCCTAGATCGAGATTCTCAACTATATGAAAATGGTATTACCGATTCAATGTTCGCAAAAAGTCATGGTATCATTGTTTTGGACTAGTCTAGTACTCAAGATATGAGTATTGTTCGGAAGGGCACTATGCGATTAGAGCGTACCTTTGCAAAACCGTTGACGGAGAGTGTAGCACTTACCTCACTAATCAATTTGGAACCTATTGGAAAATTATCCCCAACGGCAATCTTTTATTTGATCTGAGACCATGAATACACAGCAAGTAATCGATGTACTTACCATTCATCCTTTTATGTCCAAATACAAATCCTATTGCATACCCTCAGATTTCCTTGAATATATTCATACTGATAACAATACCATTATCATTGTTAGTAGTAGTCCATCGACTGTGCAGACGGGTCATTAGCTATGCATCTTTCAAACAGCAAAGAATATAGAATTTGACCCTCTTGGTCTACCATATACATTCTACACACCACACATCAAAAACTACCTTGAAGGAAGTGGGAAAACAATTATTCAAAATCGGATGCGAGTACAAGATTTATCGACCAAAAGCTGTGGTTTTGATGCATTACTTTATTTTAATTTTCTATGTCATGACTCTACTTTCAGTGAATTTCTCAACATTTATATACACAGTCCACGTTTATATGACCTTATAGTAGAAAATACCCTCTCAGACCTGTATAACATTGATTTCAGTGCCCTAAGAATAAAGTGTTTTAAAAATGTATGTGAATTTGTTTATTAATAAAATATATATGCACTATAAAAAAGTCTTTCGTCTTTATTGTTTAGATTTCTTCTTCTTCTTCGTCATAGTCATTTAGATTGTCATCATCAAAGTCGTCGTTGACAACGATTAGTGGTGGCAGATCATTGGGATTCAACTTGTACTGATCCTGGCGTGCAAAGTCAGGGTCACATTTTTGACAATATATTGTTACTCCATTTTTATCAAATCTTCTTGTGAAGTCAATGATACTATTACGATTCATATTGAAAATTTCACCTGTTTCTATCTCATTATTTGAAGTGATGTCGCACACAATATTCTCATATGAAGAATCACTTTCTGTCACAGCCAAATAAAAATCACTAGGTTTATAATCATTACTAGCATTGTCCTCACAACGATGACACAGGAACCATACTCTCTTCATGTTTTTACAATTGAAACGTGCTCCAAATTCTTCTTCCCAATATAATTTAAATCCACGTCGACACCAATCCCTTAGAAATAAACTGAATTCACGTTTAGGGTTTTTCCAATCATACCAGGGTAAGTATCTACCCACTGATCACACTTATCATAATGACAATTGGTGCATATATATCTACTAGCATGAGGGTCACAAATCTTTTCACAGCAAGTATTACAATGATTAATTTATACAGTATATCCTTAAAGTAATTTACACGGTGTACGTAGTCTACACTTTTCATTATGGTCATCAACTGTAGTACTGTTCTCACATGAAGACCAGCTGCCCAATGTATATAAACATAGTGAACATATATGACACATTTTTTCGATGTTGTCCGTCTCACTGCCAAAAAGAAACTGACTCAAAAATCAATAAAAAAAAACAATGTCTTCTAGGAGGAGGAGGATGAGGAGGAGAAGTAATCGAGTATCGTAACAAAAACTTATTTCCTACTGTTTTAAAGAATGAATTTCTAGGTAGTGGTTAAAAGCAGAATCACAATGTCATTTTGCTTCGTTTCAATTAATATATCAATAAATTGAGTAAATGCATTTGATTCACAATGCATAAACTTCATACAATAGTCCAGAGATGGAGAATCAGTTCTCATTATGCTGTTAAGTATTTCAAGAGAAAATATTATCCATTGAAGAGATAATTCCAGAAATCATCATCTAACACTTAACATTTTTTCCGATTTGATTAAATTCCGTAAGATTTTATGTTTCTCAAATTCAATCATTCTTGTTCTCGATACTCCCACTACCAACTATAGACTAAAAATAACAAATGCAATTTTCTACTTTGTGCACAATCTCAATACCTCTTGGACACCCCCACTATAGAGAGAGAGAGAGAAAGTGGAGTAAACGATCATCTAGAGTGTCTAATCAAAAAAAGCATTATAAAAAAACATTTTTATTGACAGAAATGTAATAAAAGAATATATTTTACTCTCTTTGCGTTAGGTGAGTCAATCCATTTTCCTCAGTGTCCTTCATTAGCATTCAAGCCATGCTGTAGTCGTGATAAATATATTATATTCACTTTGGCGGCAAAGCATAATTGTTCATCTGACTTAAATTTACTCAATGATATAACGTATCTGCCAAACATCTCTTCCCACTCAAATGTTAGTCGGGAATCCTTTCCAATTTCAACTGCTACATTGGCGGCTCTTGTCTTCACAACATTACTGTCAGATCCTTCGAGTTGTAATAGTGTGAAACTACTTATTTTCACAATATTTGAACGTTATTTCTCCAATTTGAAATAATGTAAACTATTCAAATTCGACTTATTGACTGAGATACTAACTCGGTATCGGACTTTTTATATCCACGCTCAATGTCAGAGTAAAAGCGTCAACTCCTATAATCATGCTACAATGAAGAATCATGTCTAACATTAAAAGATCCATAACAGCCTGAAAAACTATTAAAAACCGTATATCCATACAATAAAACATCCATAGAAAAAAATTAAATAAAACACCAACCACATAACAATACGTAAAATCAATCATAAAGTAACACACATATTCAACCATATATAAAAACAAATCTCTGAAATAACAATCAGACTCCCACACAATAAAACATCAAATAAACACCAATGCAACAATAAAAATCCATAAACATAAAACCTCCATATACCTGTCTTTTCTTTTTAATTCATACAGTAATGTCCTATCTGTCTGCTACCTTATATTACTACATTAATGTCCCACCTGCCCGCGACCTTAGATTGACACTGAAATGTCCCACATGCCCGCTACCTTAGATTAATCTATCACTACTGACACGCACGGTTAGAAGACATGCGACACCGAGCATGTGAGCGAGTCTAAAATGAGAATGAAGAGCAAAGAGACACTCAGTTAGAAGACATGGGACACCAAGATATGAGCAAGTCGAAAATGAAAATGAAGAGGAAAGACACATGCTGTTAAAAGACATGTGATACTGAGCATGTGAGCGAGTCAATGAAAATTAACCTGGGCAGCGAGAATCAAAACGTGACATAATTGAAAATGATAGCGATGATGATTGTATTTGGGATTTTGACATAGATAAGGTCATTATTGCCTACCATACCTTTGTTAAAAAAACTAAGGCTAGTAGAAAGGACCCTAAAGGTCCGACCGGGAGTCCATATATGGGCATAGAGTCCATAGGGAGATGGTTTTTGTCACTGAGAATGAAAAAACAGGATTTTTCTCACTTTTATGGATGTTTCTTGGACGGTTATGAGTGTTAGTCAATTTATTTGTTGTTTTTCATGGATGTCAACATCAATTTATGTCTGTTTTATGGTTTTTGTCAGTGAGAATGAAAAAACAGGATTTTTCTCACTTTGATGGATGTTTTCTGGATTATAGAGTCTAACGGGGACAGGGTCAATGACACTTGTTTCAAGGTCAATTGAATTATTTGTTGTTGTTGCGGCCAAGTGCATGCTAGGGGCGAATGTTAAGAGTTTTCAGGAATAGGAAACAGTTAGATCACGTGTTTCCTTCTCAGCCAATCAGCGAGTCGGTTACATCTCCTTCTAAGTCAATCAGGGGCCGGAAATATTAGAAAAAGAGGATTGCAGGTTAGGTTAGTTTAGGTTTTTAGTTTAGTTTTAGTCTAGTTTAGTTTAGATTTTTAGTTTATTTTAAGTTTATTTATTACCTTTATTTTAGTTTAGTTTTAGTTAGTTTAGTTTTAGATTAGAGTTTTTTTTTAGCTAGAGTGTTACTTAAGAGTTTTAGTTAGAGTTTTAATTTAGTAGCTTAGTTCAGTTTTAATTTAATTTTAGTTTAGTTTTAGATTAGTGTTTAGTTTTAGTTTATAGTTTTAGTTAGTTTAGTTTAGTTTTAGATTAGTGTTTAGTTTTAGTTAGAGTTATAGTTTAGTAGTTTAGAGTTGAGAATTTATTTTTAGTTTAGAGTTTTAGTTAGTTTAGTAGTTAAGAGTTTTAGTTAGAGATATAGTTTAGAGTTTTAGTTAGTTTAGTAGTTTAGAGTTTAGAATTTAGTTTTAGTTAATTTGGTAGTTTAGATTTTTAGTTAGTTTAGTAGTTTAGATTTTATTATAGTTTAGTTTAGTAGTTTAAAGTTTAGAGTTTAGTTAGTTAGACAGTTTAAATTTTTAGTTAGTTTACTAGTTTACTTTAGTTTTAATTTAGTTTAGATTTTTAGTTTAGTTTTAGTTTTAGTTTAGTTTAGTGTTATAGTTGATATTATAATTAGTTATAGTTCAGTTTTAGTTTAGCGTTTTTAGGTAAAGTTTAGTTTTAGTTTAGTAGTTAAGTTTAGTTTTAGTTTAACTTTTAGTTTTATTTTAGAGTTTTAGTTAGATTTTCGGTTTAATTTAGTTTAGTTTTAGATTAGTGTTTAGTTTTAGTTTAGAATTTTTAGTATAGTTTTAGTTTAGATTTTTAGTTTAGTTTAAGTTTATTTATTACCTTTATTTTTAGTTTAGTTTTAGTGAGTTTAGTTTTAGATTAGAGTTTTAGTTTAGCTAGAGTTTTACTTAAGAGTTTTAGTTAGAGTTTTAATTTAGCAGCTTAGTTCAGTTTTAGTTTAATTTAGTTTTAGATTAGTGTTTAGTTTTAGTTTAGAGTTTTAGTTAGTTTAGTAGTTAAGAGTTTTAGTTAGAGTTATAGTTTAGATTTTTAGTTAGTTTAGTAGTTTAGAGTTTAGTTTTAGTTAATTTAGTAGTTTAGATTTTTAGTTAGTTTAGTAGTTTAGAATTTCATTATAGTTTAGTTTAGTGTTTAGTTTAGTAGTTTAGAGTTTATTTTTAGTTAGTTAGACAGTTTAAATTTTTAGTTACTTTAGTAGTTTAGTTTAGTTTTAGTTAGTTTAGTTTTAGTTTAGTTTTACTTTAGTTTTAGTTTAGTGTTATAATTTATATTTTGTTTAGTTTAATTCAGTTTAGCTAGAGTTTAGTTTTAGTTTAGTAGTTAAGTTTAGTTTTAGTTTAACGTTTAGTTTTATTTTAGAGTTTTAGTTGGATTTTCAGTTTAATTTAGTTTAGTTTTAGATTAGTGTTTAGTTTTAGTTTAGAATTTTTAGTTAGTAGTTTAGATTTTAGTTAGTTTAGTAGTTTAGTTTTAGTTAGTTTAGTAGTTTAGTTTTTTAGTTTAGTTTTAGTTTAGGGTTTTAGTTTAGCTAGAGTTTTAGTTAAGAGTTTTAGTTAGAGTTTTAATTTAGTAGCTTAGTTTGGTTTTAGTTTAGTTTAGTTTTATATTAATGTATAGTTTTAGTTTAGAGTTTTAATTAGTTTAGTAGTTAAGAGTTTTAGTTAGAGTTATAGTTTAGATTTTTAGTTAGTTTAGTAGTTTAGAGTTTAGAGTTTAGTTTTAGTTAGTTAGACAGTTTAAATTTTTAGTTTAGTATTAGTATTAGAATTAGTAGTTTAGTATTAGTAGTATTAGTAGTTTAGTTTAGTTTTGGTTTAGTTTAGTTTAGATTTTTAGTTTAGTTTTAGTTTAGTTTTAGTTTAGTGTTATAATTTATATTTTGTTTAGTTTTAGTTCAGTTTTAGTTTAACGTTTTTAGCTAGAGTTTAGTTTTAGTTTAGTAGTTAAGTTTAGTTTTAGTTTAACGTTTAGTTTTATTTTAGAGTTTTAGTTAGATTTTCAGTTTAATTTAGTTTAGTTTTATATTAGTGTTTAGTTTTAGTTTAGAATTTTTAGTTAGTTTAGTAGTTTAGATTTTAGTTAGTTTAGTAGTTTAGTTTTAGTTTAGAGTTTTAGTTAGTTTAGTAGTTTAGAGTTTTAGTTAGAGTTATAGTTTAGATTTTTAGTTAGTTTTGGTTTAGTTTAGATTTTTAGTTTATTATTTTATTAGTTATTTAGTTTAGATTTTTAGTTTATTTTAAGTTTATTTATTACCTTTATTTTTAGTTTAGTTTTAGTTAGTTTAGTTTTAGATTAGAGTTTTATTTTATCTAGAGTTTTACTTAAGAGTTTTTGTTAGAGTTTTAATTTAGCAGTTAGTTTAGTTTTAGTTTAGTTTAGTTTAGTTTAGATTTTTAGTTTAGTTTTAGTTTAATGCTTAGTTTTATTTTAGAGTTTTAGTTAGATTTTCACTTTAATTTAGTTTAGTTTTATATTAGTGTTTAGTTTTAGTTTAGAATTTTAGTTAGTTTAGTAGTTTAGATTTTAGTTAGTTTAGTAGTTTAGTTTTTTAGTTTAGTTTTAGTTTAATGTTTAGTTTTATTTAGAGTTTTAGTTAGATTTTTAGTTTAATTTAGTTTAGTTTTAGATTAGTGTTTAGTTTTAGTTTAGAATTTCTACTTAGTTTAGTAGTTTACATTTTAGTTATTTTAGTAGTTTAGTTTGTTAGTTTAGTTTTAGTTTAGAGTTTTAATTTAGCTAGAGTTTTATTTAAGAGTTTTAATTAGAGTTTTAATTTAGAAGTTTAGTATAGTTTTAGTTTAGTTTAGTTTAGTTTAGATTTTTAGTTTATTATTTTACTAGTTATTTAGTTTAGATTTTTAGTTTATTTTAAGTTTGTTTATTACCTTTATTTTTAGTTTAGTTTTAGTTAGTTTAGTTTTACCTAAGAGTTTTAGTTTGAGTTATAGTTTACTTTTAGTTTTTTTTTAGTTAAGAGTTTTCGTTTTACTTTAGAATTTTAGCTAGAGTTTAGTTTGGAGTTTTAGTTTAGTTTTATTTCAATGTTCTAGTTTAGATTTTAGTATAGCTTAGTTTAGTTTTAGTTAGTTTATTTTTATTTATGGTTTTGAAGTGCCTAAAAGGGAAAATAAAGGCCGTTGTTCGTGTAGTTTCTTCAGTCTCATAATGGCAACTAATAGCTTTTTCTACTGTTCACTGGAAGATATACTGTAATTTCTTTGTCGAAAATATCTGTGACTACACGTAGATCCTCGGGTGTGCTCTGATTAAGATCTAGCAAAATGTAGCCATAGGGCTTATTTGTCACCTGAGTGTACGCTGACAGCAGAAATTTAGGGGGCGCCGGGATATGTTTGCTTATTGAGAGTTATTAGTGAGCTAGAATCATGAACAACTCGATAGATTTTATAGATGGTGCAATTCAAAGCAAGGGTTCTCATACTTTTGCTCTGATGAAACAGATTGTGTAGAACCAGGGTTATGAAAATCTGTTCATGATGAGAGCAAACAGTGAACTGCTGTAGCATTTCCTGTGAGAACTGTTCAATGGATTCAGCCAAATCATCAATAATCAACCACGAGTTTGATTCAATACTATTGAAAACATCAAGTCCCCGTATGAATTGTATTGGTATGGTTGTGGCAATAGCTTTTATTTGATCATAGGACTCCTGCCAAATACTATAGCAATATTATATTTTTTTCAGTTTCTCCAAAAATTTTTTCTCACAATTTTTAATTATTCTAGCTAAGAGTGTTGTGTCTCCCAACATTAAGGGACCACGCAGAAGCGACCTGACGGGTGTATCAAATTCATATATGCTGCTGCTGCTGCTGCTGTTGGACTATAACTAACTTTAAATCATACGTGTCCAATGAATAGGAAGCATTAGCAATAATTTTCCCATAGATCTATCTACGTTAACAAGAGTAACAAAATAAAAACAATATTTCATGGTCATTTATTTCGGCAACATGAAAACTCTATTTGTTCAACAGGAGCAACAACGATAAGAATGACACTTTATGTACAAAAAGAACAACAAAATTTCATGGTCATTTATTTCGGCAACATGAAAACTCTATTTGTTCAACATGAACAACAATGATAAAAATGACACTTTATGTACAATATAAATAAAAACACTTTTTGTCCATCAATAATAACACTATCTGTACAACACTTATTGTCTTTAAACACTTTTCTGTACAACAACAACACTTTATGTACATTAGTACACACAGTAGCACACTTTTCTTTACAACACTTGAAAACAACACTTGAAAAAAAAAACTTGGAAATTGAACTAGCACAGTTGAACATTATGAATTTAAAAGGGCCCCCCACCCCCCAGGGCCGCGGGGCCGAAGGTCGGCCATGGACAGGACCCCCCACCTTCCCCCCCCCCCGGGGCAGGCCAAGGGAAGGGCAACCCCCACCCTCCGGGAGCCACGGTGGAAAATGGATTGTACACAATAGTTGTCATCACTGCTGCTACAGGTTAGGTTGGGTCAGTGGTGGTTAAGGTGGTTAAGGTGGTTAGCTAATTTATGAACGGGTTGGGTGGTTAGTTAATTGATGAATGGGTTGGTGGTTAGTTGGTTAGTTGGTTGGGTTAGTCAGATTAGGTTAATTTATCCAGACCAAGTTGATTGCGATAGTTTATGCATTCAACTCGGTCTGAAATACGGTAGTGGCCATGAGGCAGGACACTCACACCATTCTCGAGCACATAGACTTTGTCAGATATACATGACATTGGATTTTTTTCCACTCTCACAGTATAATTTCTATACTGTAGAGAGCTAATTTCAAGCACTTGTGCTCTCGGCACTAGGATACTTTCTACACAGTCTTTGTACACGATCATGTGGAAATTGCTCTTTACAAAATGTGTAGGCACCCCTATACACGCCTTCTTTTCTTCCCCACTATGAGTTTTAACGCAATAAACTTTAGGGCCCGGGAACACCCCCCTGGATATCAAATCACTCCCCGTCTGTGATTTTAACATTAATTGTTGGTTGGGTGCTTGACGTTTCACCAACTCGGGATAGATGGACGGATTCCAATTGGTGAAATCTAACCGTGAGCTGACATGGCCCCTCCTGTCTAAATCATCAGATAAATCCTCGGGTACAGTTACCTTTATCAACAGAGAATCTGTATGCCCACAGTAAACTTGATCCTTCCCCGCCCGTGGCCATTGCACCTTGCACACATTGTAAAAAAACGACAACATGAGCTTTTTGGAAATTTCTGGTACTGAACTACCTCCTGCTATATTCTTGTTCATTACCACATTTCGCTTTCGCCTGTGTAGAAGAACCATACCAGCCTCAGTGCTTGTTAACGATGTGAAATTAAGGTTAGTAATGTGTCAATCCTGCAGGAGAGGGTCAGTCACGATGTTGTGGTAAGTTATATAGCGCGCGTGTTATAACATATTGCCAAATAAAAAATTTAGGATCAGTGGATCTAATCCCTTCTTTACCTCGAGATTTTCCTAAGAGTGTCTACAAACAAAAGTGTCGATCAACGTTTTTAGATATGCTTTCTGATTGAACTGCAGGACCCTATGTATTTTGGTGATCTTGAAACCATTGTTCACCATCCAGTGCAAAAGGATATGGTGAACAACGATATTCTCCTTTAGGTCCAAATCAGTAATAAGTTTTTGATTAGAGTAAGTACATTTTATTCCCATATCCTCAACTAATGATCGACTGTAGGGGCTCAAGGAGTCCATGCTAATGGATCGATTGAGACAGGGAAAAACAAAATCTCTGACTGACTCTTGAAGCTCCAGTGGAATGTGCCTGTAAATTACAAAGAATCATCCTCTTGGCCCATTTTCCTCAACGGTGATAATATTGGGGAACTCACAAGGATTCTCAAGCTATTGATAGTTACCGAACGGCAAAGAGTAGTGAGACATTGCCGAGGGGTACAATGAGTTCATGTCCAAGAACACTGCATTTGACTTTGCACCGGTGTTTTGACCGCTCGGATCGGTTGACAAGACGCGGTCCCCATGAAAAACATACCCTCCCCTCATTGAATGCTCTACAAACAGATGTTTATCTATGACTATGATAAGGCCTAGGTACTACATAATCAATTTCAAATTTAACTCCATCGTTACCTGGATTTTGGCAAAAAAATGGCCTATATCTAGTACAAGCTCTGAAAATACTTGATCTGGCTACTCGTTGCATATATCCAACAGAGTTAAAACGGCACTGGTCAAGTGAAGTCTACAATACCCCAACAAATGCTTACAATCCCCCTTAGCCCAGACCATTTTGGCAAACCCACATTCTTTGGTTGTGTATTCCCTATTTTTGAATGCATCGTAGAATGTTTGAACGTGATTTAGAGCTACCACGCGTAATCATGCGCCAAAGAGTGATCTATCAAAGTCATAGGCATCATTGCTGACTCCCTGGCCATAAATATCAACACCAAGGACGATTTGTTTTAACTTAAAGCGGATAACGCCCGTGTTGCTGTTCGTCACGTGAATCAAATGACTTAGTGCCTTGGGAAAAAAACTAAAATAATATGAAAACCTAATTTTATTCCATCACGTATGACCTTTATTTACTACCTGCCATTCCAGCTCGAGACGCAACACCTTTTTGGCCGATTTGGGAATACTGCTATTGGCAAAGGAACTTTTTACCCATGGAATATCTACTCCCCCTCCCTCTCTATCCATACGTGCTCGTGCCGATAAAATGAATTTTAAATCATAATTAAAGTTGTGAATAAAAACAGGGATAAAAAACTGCTGGCTAACATTTAACGTACAAAATTGATGCGATACCCCTCTCAAATTACTCAACCCAGAGAAGATTTCCTGCCACATGTGCGCCTGATCTCTAACTGTCCACTTTCCCCCTATTTTCTCTTCATTCCATTTCTCAACCATTTTACTATACCCCGTTCCACCACAACATATTTTTTGTTCTTTAATAACGAGACGATCCTCTGAAGACAACACCATATGGTAAAGGGTATTTATTACACAAGAAATAGCGCCAGAAGCTGTGCTAATTAGTTTAGTCAGTGCTTTGACCATGCACTCCCCCTCATCCAATGTCTCTACCATTTCTAACAACTGCATGATGTTAGAATTGTCTGTTTGCGCATGGGGGTAGGACACTGCAATAGCCTGATGTTGTTTGACTCGATTTGGAAATCGAGGATTATTCACCTGTACCAGTTTAGCTTCATAGTCTAAAGATATTTTGTTTCACTGGAGAAGGGCGTTTTGGAAATTTTTAAAACGTAAAATGGCCCTATCCCCAGAAAATGTTTCCACAGTCTGTTAGCAATACCGTCTACAGTACCTCATATGATTTTGCGGCTTTAATTCACTCCAAAATTTAGAGAGACATGTTTAACAGTTGAAACGTGTCCCCCTAGTCTTACCCTCCCCTAGAACTCTACTGATGTCTGTGATCGGGTTAAAATGGCCAATTGAATTAGCGAAATTACTAGATGGTGGTGTGTACAACAACCAAACCCAGTGTTTGACCAAATCAATTGACGGGCCCCTTACAAGGAAAACCACCCCCTTCTTTTCAGAACGAACCCCATATTCAAATTCAGTTTCATACTGAACCACAGTAACGCCGATAATTAAATGGGTATTAGCCCCTTCAAAAATATCAATAGATCTTAGCGTTACTGGGTATTTCCCCTATAAACAAGAGAAATCTACAATGGGCAAATTGGACCCGTCCTTCCCATGTACAGCCCAATGATCTAAATTCGTCTTGGTAGTGTCATCTGCTAGAGGCTGAAATGCTGATATGAGGAAAGCATACCTGAAACATTTTTGACCTGTTTCAAAACAGATCTTCTGGACACCTTGACAACCTACTAGATCTGGATTATATTTTAAAACTGTACCCTTATCCCTGTGCCCCCCTCTTAAAATAAAATCTTTCTTAAATTTACAGATATTAACACTTAAATTTTCAATAATTAAAACTACAGAGCCGCTTCCAATTTAGTTAAATTTCTAAAGATGCGCAATAATTTGACCTACCCACTCGCAAAAAACACCCTCAAAAATTTATAAATTAGGATAAATCACACGCATCTCGGAGTGTATATAGTGGTGGTAAACTTCGCTTATTCCCTCATTTAAATAAAAAACCTTCAAAACAACAGAAACCTTAATTGAATCCTTACCTCCCCACAGTTGAATTTGGTTCTTCAGTAGTGCACGAATTCTATATACGTACACGTGTATAATTTCTACGGGGTCAAACACAAAATTTTCCCACGGCAGTGAATTAAACGGATCCCCAAAAGTCGCAGTGTAGACAACTATTGTATTTAATATCGAATTTGATAGTTGAAAATCGGGAAATGTTGTAAATTGGTCATTACCCCCTCCACCTCCCCCTCTTGTATATTATCAACACCCCTCCCCTTCCCCCACATTGTTCAATATTTGGGGTATGGGAATCCACTTCAGTTGTTTGAAGTGGAAGTAGGTAATCAGTGGGGGCTAGAGGAGGATTCCCTGTTAAATCCCGGGTAAAATCGTATAAAACTAGCCTGGTATTATGACTTAGCTATTGCAAGTCCCCCTCTGAAATAGATAAATTATCTTGCTCAACTGTGTTTGGTTGTACTTTAAAATAATTACTTAGAACAGTATCAATGTTAAAGGGTATTTCCTCGGAATTAACGATATCATCCCATTTATTGATATATGAATTGTCCTGAATGACATGAAATTCCCTAGACGCGAGTTCTTCTTCTCCTTCTACAACTGATGAGGATGATGATGATGATGATGATGACGACGAGTATGGGACCAATGCAACCTATAAATGAAAAAAAGCTTATTTTCAAAGTGTTCAAATCACCCCTACTGTTTTTAAAATTTGGAATAGTATTTAGATATTTTTTAAAACATACTTAGTAGTAGTAGTAGCAGTATATATATAGTAGCATTTGATTAATTCACTGTTCCCCCACAACTATCGATATTCTGAAATTTCCAATTTCCAACTTAATATAAGATATTTACGATCTAAAACACATTGCATAGAATTGACAATTTGATTTTGTTCAAACAACTCCCCCCCCTTTCCCAATTTCCAAGATTTAATGCCCCCCCCCTCCGAGCCGGCCATCGTGGCGCTTTCCCGCAGCGCTTCCTACTGCGCTTCCTGCAGCGCTTCCCGCAGCGCTTCCCCACAGCGCTTCTCGGGACCCACCGACGCTTCCCGGCCACCGCGGCTCCCAGCCGTTTACATAATGTCCTAAAAAAAATATTGTTAGACCATAAGTCGTTTCTCTAATTCCTTACAGGTTGTCTAGGACTCACTAGCTTAATTATTGTAAGCCGCGTATGTTCTGTTCCAAGACTGTTCAGCAGGAAAATACAACTAAATGGGAAACCGTTAACTCCCCTAAAATATTGGCAAGTTGTAAGGTTGAAAGCTGTCAAAAATATTATGCAAATTAGAATCCATATGTGCAATAGATAAATGGGATAATCTCTGTCCTTCCCCTAAAACTATAATATTCAATTGTGAAAAATAGCATTTTGAGTTTCATAGTGGAGAGAGATATTAGTAAACTTGAAATTACCTAAAAATATTATTATGAGATATCGAAGAGATAGCAACAGTGGGGGAACAGAGAAAATAGCAAAAATTAGAAAAAGAGAGCGGTTTCTTTTGACAAGCAAGCAAAAAAAATTACATTATATTTAGATATCTCTGAGGGCGGGGGGAGCAGAGAAGATTAAAACAATGGTTGGGGGCGAGGGGTTAAAATTTTAATATCTCTGAGACCAGTTTAGATTAGGTTGAAAAATAGTTTTGTTTTTATATATTTATAAGATAGGTAGGAAAAAATGCTCACATTCGCAAATTCCGGGTGTATTTGAATGCCCGAAGGCCCAGGCAAAGCATGCTGTACCATCGGCTGACCTTGTGTTGGTGGGGCAGCTATTATAGGTCCACGGAGAGCGGATGTGCAAGCGATGTCACAATCCATCGCAGATTGGGCTGCGGCTTGGGCAGGCAACACTTGTTTAGGAAGCTTCGGCCAGCGACCATATTGGACAACTGTCGCCTTCACAGGTGCCGCATTATTACCTCTTGCCTTCTTAGATGGAGGAGGCACACATTCTTCACAAATTGCCTTAAAAGAAGAGAAAAAAGTTAGTATGGAAAATAATTTCCCCCTTTTTTAAAGAAGGAAAATTAGTATCCCCACCCACACTAACCATAATTTTGTCTAGAAAAGCACTTATCGCAAAGAAGCCCCCTCTCCCCTTTTCAGCAAAGCAAAAAGTAAAATTTCGCGAGAAATATACTAGGCTTAGAAATCAAACGTTTTTATTACACAACTTGTGAAAAATAAATCTTGAAAATCAGTAGTCTATAGCCTTAGGATAGAAATCAATGTTTCTATTTTGACAATTTAGAAAAAAAATAAATTTTTCAGTCTATAGGCTTTAAATTAGATAAAAAAAAGATCGTTAACCCAGCGGCCTATAGGCCTAAATTTTGCAAACACAGGTTAAAATGATATTCAATTTACGCATAATATAAGCTTCATGCAGCTCCTAAAGACTTTTTTTTTAGCCTTGCATATCAAAGTTAAAAAATCATAGTTTTCACGCCCCCCCCTCCTGGGAATATAAAAGAAACTTTATCGAAAGAAAGCTTGAAACAAATTTAAAACATGCCTAGAGACGCAACGCATATATTTACACATTAGTTTTTTTTGTCAAAGGGTGTACATGTCTACACAACGAATCCCTCCCCTTACTTGTCATGCGAAGAAACATTTTGTTTTTCATTTTACAATGATGGCGATAGAATTGAGGTATTGTCCCCTCCCCCCTTTCGCCAATGTCCTAAATATATTGTTAGACCTTAATTTGAAAATAACTCGATTCACTTCTTCAAATAGAGATTGCATAGGCCTGCGCTTAATAAATTGCAATTGTCTGAAAAACCGTTTTTAATTTGATGGAGAAAAACAATTCCCCTCCCCCCCCTCTTTTCAGCAATGTCATAAAAATATTGTTAGCAATTATTTTTGGAGAATAACATGTTTCGCTCTTACATAGAATATAGAATTCCAATGTCCTAAATATCTATCGCTAATTTTGCAGACAAAATTAGTTCTCCGCTATTTTCAGACAAACACAGAATTACGTAAAAAGCATTGAAAACCTAGATTGCCTAAAACCAGCTAATGTAAACAAACAGGAAAAGGGGTGACAAAACTATTTATAAGTTGCACGGAGCATTATGTCAAAGAGAGCGGCTTAATAACAACAGAGCGACGGATGTGAGTTAGAGAAAAGATTACAATACAGAAAAGCCAAAATTTATCGAAAAAAAGAATTATTTCTATTAGAAGAATTATAATTGTAAACCAATGGGGGAGGGATTATGTTTATTTTTTAAAAAGAACATATTTTATGTTTTATATCGCGTATAACAATAGCAGAGGGGGGTTGTGTTTTGTGGGGGAGGGGGGACTTAGAGAGACGAGAGGGTGGTCAAGGAAAATAATTTTATTTTGAAAATAAACAATAAAAATGTACTCACATTGACAATTGTGGCTGCCAAGGCTTCAAGCTCATGAATAATATTTAGTGTTCTATCTATTGTGTCCTGGAACTTTATGATAATTTAATCAAAATGCATGTCCGTTATATACGAAATCTCAATGGCGAATTGTTATGTAACGGGGAAAACCTTATGTAAGCAAGCCTCTTATTGGCTGAGAAATGATATGTAACCGACTCGCTGATTGGCTGAGAAGGAAACACGTGATCTAACTGTTTCCTATTCCTGGAAACTCTTAACATTCGCCCCTAGCATGCACTTGGCCAAAACAACAACAAACAAATCAATTGATCTTGAACGAAGTGTCATTGAACCTGTCTCCGTTAGACTCAATAATCCAAAAAACATCCATCAAAGTGAGAATAATCCTGTTTTTCCATTCTCACCGACAAAAACTATAAAAAAGACATAAATTGCTGTTGACATCCATGAAAAACAACGAATATATTAACCGATACTCATAACCGTCCAAAAAACATCCATAAAAGTGAAAAAAATCCTGTTTTTTCATTCTCAGTGACAAAAACCATCTTCCTATGGACTCTATGCCCATATATGGACTCCCGGTCGGACCTTTAGGGTCCTTTCTACTATGGTTCGACGATATGTATTTCATAATGACGAAGACAAGCCGAGGTAAAACGAATGAAAAAAAATTGAAAATGATAGTGATGATGATTGGGATTTGAATTTTACATGGATTAAATAAAAAAACAAGTTTTTTTTAAACTGAAAGTAAGGAGGGACATTGAAACTTAAAACGAACAGAAATTATTCCGTATATGAAAGGGGCTGTCCCCTCCTCAATATTTCGCTCTTTACGCTAAAGTTGTTTATTGTTTTAAAAAATAAAGTTGTGTGACACATTCAAACTTTAGCGTAAAGAGCGAGGTATTGTGGCGGGGACAGCCCCTTTCATATACGGAATAATTTCTGTTCGTTTTAAGTTTTACTGTCGCTCCTTACTTTCAGGTAAAAAAACTTGTTTTTTTATTTAATTTCTGAACGTTTTTGAATTAATGCAGCTTTGATTTTGCTCACCGTACATGAATAATTAAAACGAAATTTGCATATTAATTTTATTTTTTTGGCTAAATGGCTTTCTCGAAATTTTGTTCTGGCGTAACTTACGAATTAACTCCCGTAACGAACTTCTATATTCGTATGTTTTATTACGTATATTAGGGAGTTTGCCCCCTAGTAGTTACCTTGCTCTTTACGTTAAAGTTCGAATTTTTGTTCGAATCACAAACCCCTGAATCACAAAGGCCGGTTAATTAGAATAGATAGCTTTTTTGAAACTACTTAAAAAAAAAACTTTACCGAAAAGGGCGAGGTATTGAATAGGGGGCGAACACCCTCATATACGTAATAATTCCTGTTTGTTTTAAGTTTTAATGTTGCTCCTTACTTTCAGTTGAAAAAACTAGTTTTTTTTTTTATTTCTTATCGTTTTTTAAATAATGCTGGGAAATCCGGCGCCCCCTTCATAGAAATGTCCCTTTCCCCAAGGAAACATCCTCCATGGAAGGATCCTCCCCGTAACCCCCTCCTCCAACACCCCATCATAAAAAATCCCTCCTGAAACGTCTTTATACTTCCCATTAACCAGTACTATATGTTAACAATGGGCAAACTTGCAGCCCATCCCCCGGGAACTGTGGGGGATTAAGTCATCCTCAAAGACATATTTATTAGATTTTCGACTATGCTGAACAAGATGGCTATCTCAAAATTTTGATTGGGTGACTTTGGGCAAAAAATGAGCGTGTGAGGGGGCCAAGTTGCCCTCCAATTTTTTTGGTCACTTAAAAAGGGCAGTAGAACTTTTAATTTCCGTTCAAATGAGTCCTCTTACGATATTCTAGGACTACTGGATCGATACGATCACCCCTGAGGAAATAAAAAAAAAACAAAAAAAAAAAAAATAGGCTAAAAACGCATCCGTGATCTTTCTTCTGACAAAAAATACAAAATTCCACATTTTTGAATATAGGAGCTTGAAACTTCCGCAATATGGTTTTCTGATACGCTAAATCCGAAGGTGTGATTTTCATTAAAGTTCTATGACTTTTTGGGGTGTTTCCCCCTTTTTCGAAAATAAAGCAAATTTTCCCAGACGCGTAACTTTTGATGGGTAAAACTAAACTTTAAACTTTGATGGGTAAAAATTAAATTTGAAATCAGCATAAAAATCCGATTCTGTTGATGTATCTATGGGTATCAAAATTCCGATTTTTAGAGTTTCGGTTACTATTGAGCCGGATCGCTCCTTACTTACAGTTCGTTACCACGAACTGTTTGATAAGGTCATCAATGCTACCATACCTTTTAAAATCAAAACCTGGATTAGATAAATCTTCGGAAGAAAAATAAGTTTTGTCCCACCACCTGAACAATTAAAAGAAACAAAGTTTCGGCGATATGTCTTTCATACAAAGGCACGAAGGCACATACAAAGGCACCACTTCTAATTTCAGGTGTATTTGGAAGTCATGACATCAAGAAAAGCCTCAATTTGTCTGCAGTTAGAAGACAAGCGACAGTAAGAATCTATATATAGAAGCCTGGCGCGTGCCAAGTGTCGGGGGCTGGCGGCGAAGCCACCGGGCTCCCGGTACCATATATATATATATATATATATATATATATATATATATATATATATATATATATATATATATATATATATATATATATATATATATATATATATATATATATGCACATTAGGGGGGGGAAATAAAGTGAAGTAGTTTTAGGAATGATATAATTAATCCTAAAATACTGACTTATATCATTCCTAAAGCGTTTCACTTTACTATGAAGGGCTGTATCAAGACGAGCGAGGGTCATTGAAACATTGTCTAAATTGGGAAAGAGAAATATTACCATTTAAAATCGCTGAAAACAAAGATCCTGGTAGGACTTGCCAATCCCCTCCCAACAAATTTCCTGGCGAGGCTTATGATACCCCAGCACCAATAATAAAGGCGAAGAACACAGATAGTCCCGTGAATCAAGAGGGATTATGTATAAATTTCTACCCTCTCCTTCCGCAAACTTATTCTGACTTTGTCTGAAGGCTCAATGAGAGTAAGGGTCTTCGGACATTAAATCCACTCTTTGAGGTATCTGACCCCCCTCCCCACCTAGAAAATGATCAACTGTCCCTCCTTCATAATAGCCTTAAATTATGAAGACTTTCCACTGTTTACGGATAGGTTGTAGTAGAAAAGGCTTCTATGCTTGATGTTGGCCGATCAACTAGGAACTATGAGAGATCGTACCCTAGGTCAAGAATCCAAGAGTATCCAATGATTGTACTGTGAAAACGACACGCGTTCCTGAGTGAATAAAATGACACTACGTGCACCCGAGTTTTCAAATTATTAATTAAAAATTAACTTTCCACAAAATAAGTTTCTCAAAGAAAAGTAAAGGCCATTTTAAACTTAAGCTCAGCTGATACAAATACCTGTTAAAATTCAAACTAAAAAAGACCAGAAATTACTATTAAAGAATAAATGAAATCCAAAACCAACAGAAATTAAATAGACAATCATAGCAAAAAAACATACAACAAGTAATAATCTAAATGAATAAATAGATCTTAAAGCGAGTGATGCCTAGATTGAATATGAAAGTCAAGCTTAAAAAAAAAATATTTTCCTATTGAAGTATAAATGAAACTTAAAACGAGAAGAAATTAAATAAACAATCAGTTCAAACAAACATACAATAGAAATAAATGTAAATAAATGAGTAAATCTTAAAACGAGTGAAACTCAAATTGAATTTGCAAATCAAGCTTGAAACGAACAAAAACACTACAAACAAGAGTTTGGGTATCGGCTCCTTCTCTCACTGTAAAAGTCTAAATCCTACTGCGTCATTGGCGCTTTACTGAAAACCAATTTTATTAAAAATATTTTCCTTTGTATTTAATATTGAAAATAAACATTAAAATTATAATAAATTTTGAACTGATGAGCTTTTAGCAATTAATATCATTTTACATCAAATATTCAGTTTAATTTATTAGTCCTTTCTAAAGTTGTTCAAGACGAATATTGTTAATTAAATTTGTTAAAGACGAATATAGTTTTACTACTAACAAGAGTTTAGATACTGCCCCCATCCTTAACTGTAAATAAAAACCAAAAGCCTACTGCGTCATTGGCGCTTAACTGAAAACGAATTATATTACAAATATTTTCTTTTCCAGTTCTTACAGCATTGAAAATAAAAATAGAATTACACTGAAATAAATTCTTGAGCTGATGGACCTTTCAACAATTAATATGATTATACATCAAATATTCAAATTGATGTTGTTTATACTTTCTAAGACTGTTCAAGACGCATATAGTTTTTAGTAAAGTGCCAATGACGCAGTAGGTTTTAGACTTTTACAATGAGAGAAGGAGGCGATATCCAAACACTTGTTTGTATTGATTTGTTTTCGTTTCAAGCTTGATTTGTATACTCAGTTTAAGTTTCACTCGTTTTAAGATTTATTTATTCATTTACATTAATATCTATTGTATGTTTGTTTGCACTGATTGCTTATTTAATCTCTGTTCGTTTTAAGTTTCATTTATAATTCAATAGCAAAATTTTTTTTCCGTTTTAAGCTTGATTATTCATATTCAGGATAATCATTACTCGCTTTAAGATCTATTTATTCATTTATATTATTACTTGTTGTAAGTTTTTGCTTTAATTGGTTATTTAACTTCTGGTCGTTTTGGGTTTCATTTATTCTTTAATAGCAATTTCTGGTCGTTTTTAGTTTGAATTTTAATAGGTATTTTTATCTAATGAGCTTATGATTAAAATAGCCTTTACTTTTCTTTGAAAAACTTATTTTTCGGACAGTTTTTTTAATTAATTTTTGTTCATTTTTAATTGAAAAAAGCTTCAAGTTTTTAAAAATTACTTTTTTCAAAATCGAACTTTAAAAAATATCAAATGTTCATCAAAGTATCAAAACTGGTATCAAAGTAACAATATCAAAGTGAAAAAATGAGTTTGTATCAACCTCGGAGTTGTTATTATCTGATGTTTGAACTATTTTTAACAAAATGAGTATCTCAAAATTTTTATCAAATGGTTTCGGGGGAAAAGGGTGTGTTGGGAGGGCTAATTGATCTTCGGTTTCTTTTGACTCTTTAAAATTGAACTATAACTTTGTATTTTCAATCAAATGACCCCTCTCTGAAGTTTACACGAGCATCCCTTCTATAAGAAACATATGTACCCCCAGAGTAAAACTTTCAACGCCTGTCCCTGTTCCCTGGAGGGTTGTGTCGACCCCGGAGTTTTAATATCTGATGTTTGAACTATTTTTAACAAAATGGCCACCTCAAAATTTTATCGGATGGGTTTGTCCATCCGATAAACCCAAAGACATGGAGGGCAGGAGGGGCTAGTTGCCCTCTGATCTTTTTTTACTCTGAGAAAATGAAGTAGAAATACAATTTCCATTCAAATGAGCCCTCTCTGAAGTTTATACGAGCATCCCTTTCATAAGAACCATATACGGTCCCAGGACATAACTTACAATGCCTTCCCCCATCCCCCCGGCCTGGGGGGTTGTGTCGACACCGGGGTTTTTGTTATCTGACCATTGAACTATTTTATAAAATGGCTATCTCAAAACTTTTATCAGATGGGTTTAGGGAAAAGGGGTGTGTGTGGGGAGGGGGGGGGGCTAATTATTCTCGGATATCTGTTGACTCTTAAAAAGTGAACTAGAACTTTCAATTTCCAATCAAATGAGCCCTCTCTGAAGTTTATACGAGCATCCTTTTCATAAGAACTATATACGCCCCCAGTTCAGCACTTACAACGCCTACCCTTTCGGCCCTGAGGAGTTGTGTTGACACCGGAGTTTTTTGTTATCCAATTTTTGAACAATTTTTAAAAAAAATGGCTATCTCAAATTTTTTAGCGGATAGATTTGGGAAAAAAGGGCGTGTGGGGGGGAGGCTAGTTGCCCTAAATTCTCTTGACTCTAAAAAAGTGAACTAGAACTTTCAATTTCCAATCAAATGAGTGCTCTATGAAGTTTATACGAGCATCCCTTTCACAAGAACCACGCATGCCCTTAGGGCATAACTTAGGGCGCCTTCCCCCCGGGCCTGGGGGGTTGTATTGACACCAAAGTTTTCTTATCTGACCTTTGTACTATTTTCAACAAAATGTCCATCTCAAAATTTTTATCAGATGGGTTTGGAAAAAAAGGCGTGGGAAGGGGGGCTAGTTGCCCTCGGATCTCTTTTCACTATTAAAAAGTGAGCTCGAACTTTCAATTTACAATCAAATGAGCCCACTCTGAAGTTTATACGAGCTTTCCTTTCATAAGGTCCATATATGACCCAGGGCATAAATTACAACGCCCACCCCCGGGCCCTGGGGGTTGTGTCGACACCTGAGTTTTTGTTATCTGACTTTTGAACAATTTTAGTGTGGGGAGGGAGGAGGGCTAGTTGCCCTTTGATCTCTTTGACTCTCAAAAACTGACTAGAACTTTCAATTTCCAATCAAATGAGCCCTCTCTGAAGTTTTTACGATCATCTATTCCATAAGAACCATATATTCCCCCAGGGCATAACTTACAAGTAGAAGAAGGAGTGACAGTCCAGGGCGAAGTGACATCACAGCCACACACTCATTGAATACATCCGGTAAAATATTACACGCCTCTTTCTAAGCCAATCACAGAGCTAGAAATACTGGGCGAAGTGATGCAACTAATATAAGGAAGACACAATTTCACCCCGTGAACATTCCTTGATATCATATTATCAGTAATGTCCAGGCTGGATGATTTGTAATAGATACAGACATGAATTACCCTGAACTTATAGAGGTCCGATTGCGTGATAATTCATGACAGAAAAATCAATAGGCTTCATAGGAATTTAAAATGTATCTGTGCACAGTTGTCAAAACAAAGGAAACGTCAGAGATTAATTGACATTTTGGGGAATTATTTTGGGTGAAACAGTTTGAGACATGTGACTTGACATAGCTTTACTTCTTGGCTTTGGTCACTATAAAAGACAAGTACACAATATGGGGTTAGTGAGATGGTTATGGATTTGAACCATCAAGGACCGTAACCACCCATGAAAATAGGGAACAAAGACCTCAACCTCCAAGGTCCCCTCTCCCCAACCTCCAAGGGGCCCCCCTCCCTCCGACTTTTTGGGCCCCTCCCCCCCCCCCCATTTTTTTTACTTTTTTTAAGTTTATTTTTTTAACATGATAATTGTATTTGAAGTTTTTTTTTTACATGTCTTAGAATGAATAAGTACACAATATGGGATTAGTGAGATGGTTATGTGTTTGAACCATCAGGGACCGCAACCACCAATTACCCTAGCCACCAAGGACCTCAACCTCGAAGGTCCCCTCTCCCCAACCTCCAAGGATCCCCCTCCCTCCAAATTTTTGGGCCCATCCCCCATTGTTTTATACTTTTTTGAATTTTTTTTTTTTTAACATGATGATTTTATTTCTACTTTTTTACACGTCTTAGAATGAACAAGTACACAATATGGGATTAGTGAGATGGTTATAGATTTGAACCATCAGGGACTGCAACCATCAATGACCCTAGCCACCAAGGACCTCAACCTCCAAGGTCCCCTCTCCCCAACCTTCAAGGGGCTCCCTCCCTCCAACTTTTCGGGCCCATCCCCCCACTTTTTTATACTTTTTTGAAGTTTATTTTTTTAACGTGATAATGTTTTTTCTACTTTTTTATATGTCTTAGAATTAACAAGTACACGATATGAGATTAGTGAGACGAATATGGATTTGAACCATCAAGAACTGCAAGCAGCAATGACCCTAGCTACCAAGGACCTAAACCTCCAAGGTCCCCTATCCTCACCCTCCAAGGGGCCCCCTCTCTCAAACTTTTTTGGCCCCTCCCCCCATTTTTTTACACTTTTTTGAACTTTATTTTTTTAACATGAATATTTTATTTCAACTTTTTTTACATGTCTTAGAATGACATAAAACATACTTAAAGCATAAAAATTGACATTTTTGGGGATTATTTGGGGTGAAACAGTTTGAAACATGTGACTTTACATAGCTTTACTTCTCGGCTTTGGTCGCTATAATATACAAGTACACAATATAAGATTAATGAGTTGGATTTGGGATTGAGCCATCAAGGACCGCAAGTACCAATGAGCAGAACCAGCGAGGATTTCAACCTCCAATGCCCCCCCTACTCACCCGTCAAGGGGCCCCTCCACTACACTTTTTGGGCCCATGCCCCCATTTTTGTATACTTTTTTGAAGTTTATTTTTACTTTTTAAGTTTATTTTTTTCAACATGATAATTTTATTTCAACTATTTCTACATTTCTTAGAATAACACAAAACATACTTAAAGCATAAAAAATTCACATTTAAGCTAGATTTCTTAACGTTTGTAGATATATGTTGTCTGAAACCTATGATTTGGGGTGCTTGGTTTACTATTTCACACTTTTCTGACCTAGGTTTCTTAGCCTGTCGTAGGTGTGTGTTGTCTGAAATCTATGATTTGGGATGTTTAGTTTACTATTTTAGGCTTTTCTTAGCTAGGTTTCTTAGCCTTTCGTAGGTGTATGTTGCATGAAACTTATCATTAGGGATGTCTAGTGTGCTATTTCGCACTTTTCTGAGCTAGGTTTCATAGCTTTTCGTAGGTGTATGTTGTATGAAACCCAATGATTAACTTTAATAGTTTTTTGGGAGGTGGGGGATGTTCCAAGGCCTTGACAAATATAATATCCCAAGGAGGAGAGGTATTGACATGTATTTCAAATAAAAAATAGCCTTCTTAATAATTTAATGTCGATAAAGAGCGGTGGCCTCCCTTGGAAAATTTTTAGTAAAGGGTAAACCATATCCACCAGATTGACTATTACATACGAGAACAATATTCAAATCATTTTAATAGGAGATAAAATTTAAAGGTGAAAATTATATTGAAAAGGTTTATTTCAATGAAAAAAAACCAACTTTATTAAAAAATCGATGTTATTAATAAAATCAGGTGTTTTTTAAACTGTGATGTTCATATTTCTGAAAATTAAAATCTGACTTTATTAAAAAAATCAATTGTTATTGATAAAATCAGATGTATTTTAAACTGGAATGTTCTTATTTCTGAAAACTAAAACCTCACTTTATTAAAAAATATGCAAAACTGTACCCAATTAGGCCTTGGATCAAACCCAACGTTATTAAAAAAATGAATTTTATTAATAAAATCAGATGTTTTTTAAACTGTGATGTTCATATTACTGAAAATTAAAATTCAGCTTTATTAAAAAAAACTGCAAAAATGTACCCAATGAAACCCAACTTTATTAAAAAAAAATCAATGATATTAATAAGATAAGATGTTTTTTAAACTGTGATGTTCATATTTCTGAAAATTAAAATCCAGCTTTATTAAAAGAAATCAAATGTTGTTAGTAAAATCAGATGTATTTTAAACTGGGATGTGTATATTTCTGAAAACTTAAACCTCACTTTATTAAAAAAATATGCAAAAATGTACCCAATGAGACCCTGGATCAAGAGGCACTCTTCCCCTCCCCAAGTTTACGATATATACATCAAAATGAACTGGACCTGTTTTTTCCTAGCACATTTGTAGTCAATTACGAATGAAAACCATCAACGGATATATCTAAGTCATTAACGATGATATATGTCTAATTATTAAAAATGTCTTTCATTTTGAGTGCTTTTTTTTCTTTTTTTTCTTCACAAATATAATATCCCAAGAAGGAGAGGTATTGACATGTATTTCAAAGAAAAAATAGCCTTCTTAATAATTTAATGTCCATAGACAGATGCGGCTCACATTGGGAAAATATCAATAAATGGTAAACCATATCCCCCAGATTTACTGTTACATACCAGAACAATTTTCAAATCCTTTTAATAGTAGATAAAATTTAAAGAAGAAAATTATATTGAAAGGGTGCATTTGGTCCCCCTTGGAAAAATGTTAGTAAAGGGTAAACCATATCCCCCAGATTGACTATTACATACGAGAACAATATTCAAATCATTTTAATAATAGATGAATTTTAGACACGAAAATTATATTGAAAAGGTGCATTTCAATGAAAAAAAACCAACTTTATTAAAAAATCGATGTTATTAATAAAATCAGAAGTTTTTTTAAACTGTGATGTTCATATTTCTGAAAATTAAAATCCAACTTTATTAAAAAAAATAAATTGTTATTAATAAAATCAGATGCATTTTAAACTGGGATGTGCTTATTTCTGAAAACTAAAACTTCACTTTATTAAAAAAAAATATGCAAAAATGTACCCAATGAGGCCTTGGATCAAACCCAACTTTATTTAAAAAAATCAATGTTATTAATGAAATCAGATGTTTTTTAAACTATGATGTTCATATTTCTGAAAATTAAAATCCAGCTTTGTTAAAAAAAATATGCAAAAATGTACCCAACTTAGATTCGTTTAACTTCACTAACATGATCCTCATATTTTATTTTTGAGTTTCTGGAGGCACAATCCATTTTTGATGATAGTCAGTGGAGGGATCCAGAGGATGAGGTTACAATATCCAATATTGAAACGTCACTAGACTGGGGGGGGGGGAGAAAGATGAAACTCAGAAACACTGCAGCTGGCAGAGTATGATAATACTAGGGAGTTTCTGCCCCCCCCCCCCCGAAAAGACGGGAAGAAGCTATGGCTGGGGATACGTAGCTGGATGAAGATGTTATGGAGTTCCCCTCCCCCCCCCACAAAAAAACGGAAAGAAGCAATAAAGGAGACATTTATCAATGATGAAGATGACATCACCATCGAGACATCACCATCGGTTGAAGATGATGAAGTCATAGTCTTAAAAACTATAGTGTATAGATTTATGTGTAAACGCATTTTTTCAATAAAGCCCTTTTTTATATCTAGAAAATTGTGTCTTTTAGAATCATGCAATAGTTTTACAGATAAAAACATATTAAAATTCATAACATGAAAAAAAAACAACTTTTTTTTATTAAAAAAGTCATATGTTATTACTAAAAAAATTTCTGAAAACGAAAAACCCCACTTTATTAAAAAATGTGCAAAAATGTATCCCAATGAGGCCTTGGATCAAACCCAACTTTATTTAAAAAATCAATGTTATTAATAAAATAAGAGGTATTTTAAACATGGAAGTTCTTATATCTGAAAACTAAAACCCAATTTTATTAGAAAATCAAATATTATTAATAAAACCAGACATACACCTACGAAAGGTTAAGAAGTCTAGCTCAGAAAAGTCCAAAATAGCAGATTAGACATACCAAATCATGAGTTTCATGCAATACACACCTACGAAAGGTTAAGAAACCTAGCTAAGAAAAGTCTAAAATAGTAAACCAAACATCCCAAATAATAGATTTCAGACAACACACACCTATGACAGGCTATGAAATCTAGGTCAGAAAAGTGCGAAATAATAGATCCAGCATCACAAATCATAGGTTTTCAGACAAAACACATCTACAAACGTTAATAAATCTAGCTTAAATGTGAATTTTTTATGCTTTAAGTATGTTTTATGTCATTCTAAGACATATAAAAGAAGTTGAAATAAAATTATCTTGTTAAAAAAATAAACTCCAAAAAAGCATAAAAAATGGGGCGGGGGAGTCCAAAAAGATGGAAGGAGGGGCCCCTTGGAGGTTGGGAATCTGGTGGAAAAAAAATGTTAGTAAAGGGTAATCCATATCCACCGAATCGGCTATTACATGCGAGACCAATATTCAAATCATTTTAATAATAGATTAACATTAGACAAAAAAATTATAAATTAACGGTGTATTTCAAAGAAAACATAGCCTCCTTAATAATTTAATGTCGATAAACAGTGGCGGCTCCCCTTGGAAAAATGTTAGTAAAGGGTAAACCATATCCACCAGATTGACTATTACATACGAGAACAATATTCAAATCATTTTAATAATAGATGAATTTTAGACACGAAAATTATATTGAAAAGGTGTATTTCGAAGAAAAAATAGCCTTTTTAATAATTTAATGTCGATAAACACTGGTGGCCCTCCTTGGAAAAATGTTAGTAAAGGGTAAACCATATCCACCAGATTGACTATTACTTACGAGAACAATATTCTAAACATTTTAATAATGGATGAATTTTAGACACGAAAATTATATTGAAAAGGTGCATTTGGCCCCCCTTGGAAAAATAATAGTAAAGGGTAAACCATATCCAGCAGATTAAATATTACATACGAGAACAATATTCAAATCATTTTAATAATAGACGAATTTTAGACACGAAAATTATATTGAAAAGGTGCATATCAATGAAAAAAAATCCAACTTTATCAAAAAAATCAATGTCATTAATAAAATCAGATGTTTTTAAACTTTGATGTCCATAATTCTGAAAATTAAAATTCAACTTTATTAAAAAAATCAATTGTTATTAATAAAATCAGATGTATTTTAAACTGGGATGGTCATATTTTTGAAAACTAAAACCTCACTTTATTAAAAAAAATATGCAAAAATGTACCCAATGAGGTCTTGGATCAAACCCAACTTTATGAAAAAAATCAATTTTAATAATACAATCAGATGTTTTTTAAACTGTAATGTTCTTATTTCTGAAAATTAAAATCCAGCTTTATTAAAAAAATATGATATGTTGTTAATAAAATCAGATGTATTTTAAACTGGAATGTGCATATTTCTGAAAACTAAAGCCTCACTTTATTAAAAAAAATGTGAAAAAATGTATCCAATGAGGGCTTGGACCAAACCCAACTTTATTAAAAAAAATCAATGTTATTGAAAAAATCAAAATGTTTTTTAAACTGAGATGTTCATATTCCTGAAAATTAAAATTCAGCTTTATTTAAAAAATGTGCAAAAATGTACCCAATTATTAAAATTAAATCAAATATTATTGATAAAATAAGATGTATTTTAAACATGGATGTTCATATTTCGGAAAATTAAAACCCAACTTTATTAGAAAATCAAATATTATTAGTAAAACCAGACTTACACCTACGAAAGGTTAAGAAACCTAGCTAAGAAAATGTTGGAGGGCTCAAAATACTTGGAGGTTGGGGAAAAAGGACTTTGGTGGTTGAGGTCCTTGGTGGTTGAAGATCTTGACGGTTCATAATCATAATCGTCTCACTAGTTGAGTTCTAAGGATTTCTAAGGATTGTTCTGAATTTCTTTATTAAAATTCTTTTCTTTGCATTTACATCTTTATTAGTATTAACTTTTTATATTGACAACACTGCTTAAATGATACTTGTGTAATATACAGAATACAGTCGGGAAGTAAAACTAGGGTAATTAACAGTGTCATGTTTACACCAATGGCTCTATTAATTTCAACTTTTTGGCATACTCCATTGCCAAAAGCAATATTTTATATCGCCCACATCTCATAATGTGTAGATATCTGTTATAGAGACCATAGAGTTTCACCTCGAGGTGGAATTGTGATATAACAGTTACGTAAATTCATTGCTGAAATTTCAGGGATATTAGTTGCGTCACATTCCTGTTAGTATTTCTAACCATTGATTGACCTAGAAAGAGGTGTGTAATCTTGTATAGTTAGTATTGTAGCCCTCTGATTGGCTTTAATCTTGTATAGTTAGTATTGTAGCTCTCCGATTGCCTGTAATCTTGTATAGTTTGGGCTTGCACCCCTTCCCGTACTTCTAGTTCTGACTGAAGGGATCTACTGGTTTTCATTTCTTGATAGTCCGAGTCAAATCGTATGGGATCACCCAGTCATGTACTCCACTTGACGACCTGAGAACAATTTGCTTCGTATTCATTAGGGACGAAGCACTCGAGACATTTAGCTTATTCCGGTTTTTAATTTTGATGATCGACAAAATCAAGAACTGTCTCTCTGCTCCAGCACTTGAATGGGACAAGCTGCAGCAAGTCAGAAAGACCTTGGGCAAGTATGGAAAAGGTTCGTTTCCAGCAGCGTCTTTAAAAAAGGGACAAAGGTAACTAACAAACGTAGCAGCTGTTATGAGAGTCTGGGTAAATTTTCTGAAAACAAATTAAGCCGGCATACCAGTCCTGATTTTAAATAGTTTGCCTTTCAAAGTGAGTATCAAGAAGAAACCAAGAGAAAAGTAGAGATTTTTAAGCGCTAGGGTTGACACGAAATCACAGAAATGAGAGCAATAGTAGCCATAATATCTAACGTAATCGAAATCAGATTTTGTAATGAATGGACCCTAATTTATTCCCCTGAATTCATAGAAAATTAAAAAAGTTTTTTTTACCACAAATCATGAATTTTTAGTAGATTTCGGGAAATTCACTACATCCTCTAAATTTACTTGATTTTTCTTTTACTAGATCTAGTAAAATCCTACTGACGGTGGCAACTCTGGTGTCATGGCTACAGCAGTAGCTGCAACCTAGTAAAGAGCGAACCACAGTCCATAGTAACCAAAGTTAAAAAACGTGTTTAAAAAAACTGCCTAGTGAAAAAAAATTGCCATCTGACACTGACTATTATTTTAGTGTCAGATTGAATTTATGTTTCAGTGTCATACTTACTCCCGCCATTTACCCGTGCCATTTAAACATTTGCCTCTCAATTACTTGGGCTATCTGTCTTGGCTTTTTCTACAATTAACCATGTCTTGATGCCTACTGCAAAAAACTTGACAGAGTCCGTTGATTTTGAATTAAAGTTATCAAGTATTTTGTAGTAGGTTGCATCAAGACATGGCCAATTGTAGACAGAGAAAAGCCAAGACAGATAGTCCAAGCATTTGAGAGGCAAATGTTTAAATGGCTGGGGCACGGGTAAATGGCAGGAGTATGCATGACTCTCTTATTGGACACATACTTGTTTTTTAGTTTTGGGAAAGACATGCCTGCCTAGAGTCTCAGGCATGCTGACCAAGAATTTAAAATTGACATAAGACCGTAAATAAAAAAATATAAATGCTTTTACTTTTATAACCTTAATAAATTAAATAATTTTAACATTTTGATTACTAAATATCAGTATATATATATTAAACTGACAATGCACATTCATTTGTATTCAAATTTTGTTCTGGTCTTGGGAAGGCATTGGGTTTTTGGGCCCAGCTTGTTATAATTTCTGCTCGTTTTGAGTTTGACTCGGTTATTTATTGTAATTTCTGTTCGTTTTGGGTTTCATTTATTTATCGATGCTGATTTGTGGTAATTTTGAGCTTGGTAGATTATTTGATTTTATTTTTGCTCATTTTGTGTTTAATGGAGTTAGTAGTAAGGCAATAATAGATACTGGAGGTGATTGCGTAATATGCCTTACCACGGTTCAGTCACCTATTACTACGAACGGTACATGCCTTACCAGACGGGTTTCTAGGGTAATAGGTGTATGGAAATACTGTGGGTATGCCATATACGGCAACCTAAATGGAATTTGAGGCTCGATAAAGTGAAATTATGTCACTATTCTAGTTTTTTTTTCTAAACCAGTATTGCCTATAGCTTAATATATTCAAAATATTTTTTTGATATCTCTAATAGTGTATGTGTCTTCCGTGTCAGAAAACCAGTGGTAAATCCCGTATCAGAAAACCAGCGTGTCTTGTTTAGCTGCCAATATATATCAATGATTTTTTTGTATATATTCAGGTTTCAGATTATAATTTTCTACAGTTTGAATAGTTCATTCAATCTACTAGTATCGATATTTTTTGCAATCATTTACATAGATATGGAATATTCTAAGCGACTTCTGGTGAGTAAAAAATTTTCTCATTATTATAATAAAAAAAGAAATTTTTTTTTTGTCTCGTCATTAAGTTAGGGAAGAATTTCATTCCTTTCATATGCTTTTTTTTTTAGCTCTTTTAGCTCTTTTCACCGTGTTTTTAGCTCTTTTAAAAAAGCATTTCACTAAATATTCAAAACAGGGGTCAGTCAGTTTCGCTATAATAAAAAAGAAATCTATTTTTTTTGTCTCGTTATTAAGTTAGGGAAGAATTTCATTCCTTTCTTACGCTTTTTTTACTGTGTTGTTAGCTCTTTTAAAAAGCAATTTCGCTAAATATTCAAAAAACAGGGTCGGTCAGTTTCGATATAATAAAAAAAAGAAAATCTATTTTTTGTCTCGTCATTAAGTGGCTTTTTTTTCAAAATTTAGTTATGAATTAACTTACGAACTATGACTTAACTGGGCACTTTAATTTTTAAGAACTGGGGCACTTTAATTGTTGATATGGAAGGAGAAAAAAAAGTTCTTCGCTTACAATGATTTATTTAGTCAAGGTTAAATGCTTGTATCATTTTTTTCAACTTTTGGGAGTTTAGTACTGTGATATTCGTAGTTTAGATATATAAGTTTTAAAAAGCTCTGCATAAAAAAAAATATATAAGTGTCAACTTTTCATGTTTGATACTATGGAATTGAATGCCTAACGCCCTCCGTTAATATTCTGAATAAGTAAGAATTGATCTATCTAATTAAATTGCGTCATTTTTTTCAACTTTTGGGGGTTTGATATTAAAGGGGTAGTACCCTCCCGTAAGCTAAATAGTTTGAAAACTGAAAATGACTTTTATTTTAGAACGCTGTTGATCAATCATCACAGCAAAAACGAGCAAAATTGAATGAAGCCCACGACAACGCTGAGACAGGAGTAATCAAGCCAAGTGCCAGCTCTACACAAAGCTCTATGCAACCCGGGAGGAAATTCAAGAGAGACTGGACGCTTTCATATAATGCTTCAATCTCATCCGATCAAGATGGGGGGACACTCCTCTTCATGCTTTACCAGGGACTTCAGGTGTACAAGCGCAGTCAGAATTTGTAAGTATATATAATTTTTTTTCTTTCCGTATTTTCAAAAATAAGGCAAATTTTCTCAAGCGCATAACTTTTGATGAGTAAAACTTAAATTTGTTTCTACACTATTCTATAATAATACTATTTCATTCTCTTTCATTAGCCAAATTAGCAATATATAAAAGAGTGGTTATAGCACATTGAAGTATCAAATAGCTTATGATGGATCTCTACAAAACCTTACCAGTTACTTTTCTTTTAAGCAACATGTTTTCTAATGCAATAATCCATTATTTCTTTAAACAAGCTAACTATATAAACAATTAACTTTTTCACAGTTGACAACTATTCTTAGACTGGTATATGTTTTTGCACTAAGCTTTTGTGTGTATCCGCTTCTTATCAAATGTCCCATCAGGAAGCTTACATTTTAATTCGACAGGTATAAATTTGAATTTTAATCGCTTGCTCGCTACAAAGTGGGGTTTCAAATAACAGGATGTTTATCTTCGATAAGATATTAACACAGGAAAAAAGGTTTTTTAATAATTTCCAAATATGTGATCGCAGTGATGTCAAAAAACATTATTTGGGCGAAACCGTTTTTGGTCATTTCAAGCAATTATTTCGACGAAACAGTTAGGGACATTTTAAAAGATGTTCTATAAAAGAATTTGAGACTGAGACTCTAGGGTCATTATAATACAAATATTATTATTTAATAGTGGTTCTAATTCCGATACCCCAACTCGACCTATCAACGTTCCTTGTCCCGTGACGGACGATATTTGTGCCCAAGGTTCCTCCCCGGGGGGGGGGGGCGATAAAAATGACCATCTGGCATATTACTTTTAAGTTAATTGTTGATTTTTGCACTAAGCTTTTGCGTTTATC
>NC_142809.1:34640504-34670092 GCF_049724085.1 Artemia sp. Qi Xiang Cuo
ACACTGCCTTTCCATGACGATAAAATAAAAGTTCAAAATAGGGACAAAATCCTTTTTAATAGACAGTGTATAACCAAGACTTTTTCAAAAAGAAGAAAAAGGTTTCTAGAGATTTCTAAGGAAGTCTTGGAGACAACTCAGGAGAAGGATGTTTTTTGTTCCTCACCATATGTATCCGGGCTAAGTGAAAAACTTAAAAGAATTTTACAAAGCAATGGTCTAAGGGTAGCTTTAAAGAGTAATAATATTGTGGGTAATTTTCTAAATTCTGGGAAGGATCTAACTTCATTGGGGCAACAAAGTGGGGTTTATCAGATCCCTTGTACTTGCGGAAGCTCATATGTGGGACGTACTAACCAGAGTTTGGAAATGAGATTATTACAACACAAATATTCTATTTCTTCGGCTTTAAAGTAAGATTCTAAGTCTGAAGATTTTACTTCAGCCCATTCAGAACATATTTTTAATTTTCCAGACCATTTTATTTTCTTCGAGAATGTCTCTTTGATTTCTAGAGATCGGGGTTTAAAGCCAAATTTTCGTAAAATTCTTGAAATAAAGATAATCTTATGCAAGAATATTGCTCTGAATCGGGATACAGGTGAATATGTGCTGAACTCTATCTATGATAATTTATTAAAACTGACAGAGTAAAGTTCAATTCACCCAATGTAGTTGACCTTTGTCCAAATGTTGTATCATTGAACTCTAATGAATTGAATCCGAGAAGGCCAAAGAGAATAACTTGCACCTTTGCTTTGAAAAGATTTAGAAATTTAAACAATATATCGTGTTATTAGATTTAGTATATAAACTATTATTTTAAATTGTTTTAGTTTAGTTTTACTACTGATGACGGTCACTGTATATGTGACCGAAATATCTGGTATTTTTGTGAATTTCTATCACCATTATCATCATCAATGTCTATTAAAAGGATTTTATCCCTATTTGAACTTTTATTTATCGAATTGTAAAATGCATTGCATTTTTTTCGTTTGTGTCAATACTTATTGAATATTAATTTTTTCAACAGTTTTGATCTAAAACGCCGAGAATTCATAAGAAAAATTCGAAGGAGCTTCTTAAGTAGAGTGGTATGTTCACTAGGCATTGCTGATTCATTCAATTGTAGTGCTACCGAGTTTGGAACCTTTAGCATTAATTCTAGATACACATAAACTTTGGTGGTCCCTTTGAAAGTTCATCAGAAAAACCAAGCATTACACTTTAGTTCGACTCCACCCTCCCCACCCACTCTTTCGTAATCCTCATAACGAGTTGATAGCAAAAAAAAAAACTCTAATTAAGATTGGATGGCTGACTAATGAAAAATATTTTGGAAACAATGTTCAAATGCAGGAGGAACCAAGTGTACGTTCTCTGTGGATTAATAGATTGTTTGCCATGAACTTACTTGGGGACAAGAATCTTGTATCGATGATAACCCAACGTATTTTTACCATAGTCAATTTGTTTTTGGCGTCGTTTGATAATAGTATGATCCGTTTCCTTTTCATAGTTGGATGAAAATCGCTTACTCGAGCAGACACTGGATGATCTAAAAAATAATAAAAAAAAATAATTAGACACAGCATATAATATTGCGCAATAAGGGAATGATAAGTATTTCTCGACTGGGCAGTTTCTGTAATTTCGGAGTATATCAATAAGTTAATTTGATTTTCAAGTGTAAACTTCTGTTGCTATTCAAAAATCTTCCAAAAGTGTAAGAACTTGTCAAATAGAGACACACTTTAAGGCATCTAAAGGAAAGATAGAAAAAAAAAAAAAAAAAAAAAAAACAAAGTGGGAAAGGTCATCGTATCCAACACGAAATGGAAAACCTCTCGTTCTTTTTAGCATGAGATATACGAGATAAGGGATGTCAGTCATGATTGAGCTAAACACATTGAAACAACCCAATTGAGACATGGTAACTCACAAGACAATACAATTGGCATTTACAATGCATAACAAAGAAAACACATTTTACAAGGGAGGGAAAAACTGAAAAATCATTTCTAGAGAGAAAACAAGAATAAAAAAAAAACTTCCAAGGACCTTTACAACTCACAGATTGATTAAGTAAAGATTCGAACTAGCAACGGTATATTTTGTTCAAATCGTTGTGTTTAATTAAATACAAAGGTTTTTCCAACAAAAGTTCAAAACGAACAAATACTATCCTGTATGATAAACATGCAGTCTTTCCAGCCACTTTTGCAAACCCTAGCAAGCCTCAGCACCATACTTCTTCTTGGTGTCAATATCTGAAAGATCATCCAAATTGGAAAAATGAACATGCAGATATTTACCCTTTTCCAAATTCCCTGTCTTGGGAACTGGAAGCCCCTGAGTGCCATCTCCAACTGCTCCCTAAGGATAAATCTTTTTATACTGATCAGTTGGTTTGTCAGCTTTTTACCAATAAAATTTCCTCACTATTTCCCAAACATACTCAAGTTTATACTGATGGCTCAGTAAAGGGTACAAATGCAGGAGCACGGGGTCTGCATCCCATATGTTTCCTTGAATATTTCAGTAACTCTCCCATCCAACACTTCAATTTTGTCAGCAGAGTTGTTTGCCATTCTAAAAGCACTGGAAGTTGTGGTCAACCTTAGACCAGCTTCAAAAAAAGTGCTAATCCTCACAGATTCTAAGTCTGCCATCCAACTAATCAAAAAAATAAATTATGAGGCTGCTGATTCAGATTTAAAATCCATTAGAGATTCTTTCCTAAGCCTTAAAGTACCAAGGACACCAAAATGAAAACACATTTAGCCCTCTTAATCTATTTTACGTCTATTCATACCTGAAAATCCGGGTTTCCTGAGTTTTTGCTTAGCTGCTATTAGCATTTTTAGTTTGAATAAATTCGAAAAACAGTGTTGTCAATAATAAAACAACGATAAACTTCGGAGCTGAATAATATTAGCGAAAACTATTTCCTACGAATCCGACACTGTTTTTCATTTGTGAAAATTCAAATTTACAAAATCTGTTGACTGCTATATGTAAATTAGTAACACTATATTTTGTGAAAAAATATGACCTCAAGTTTCGAAAGTGACTATTCTGATGCATCAGAAAATATTTTGATCATGACCCTGTGCTAGATGATAGGGACGATACCATATTAGTAGACTTGTTCCAGCTAGACCTCGACGCCGCGCCGGCGGATCGACCAAACGCCGCCGACGAGAGGCCTGGCGCCACCGAAGTGTCGTAACGCCGCCGGCGCGCCGCAGGCACGCCACTGCCGACAGAGGCGGCGTTCGGTCGATTTTAAATTAATTTTGCGGCAATTCTTTATTGCGTCAACCGCAAATTCGGAGCTTTTCCTTCTTGTGTGGTTTAGTATATCGATTTTTCTGATTAGCATTAAATCAGGGCTTGCACTGTCCCTGATTTTTCGGGTATTTCCCCGAAAACCGGTCCTCCACTCCGAAAAAAGATTTGGTTCCCCAAAAACCACACCCTTACGGTGACATCCCTAACAATTTATTACCTGTGACTTTCCTTTCCAAATATTACTTTGCATACCATAATTCTCGGCTACTCTCTTGTTCATTACTTATCGTCTCTTTTGTTACTTTGCATAAAAAAGAGACAGATGCAATTGCAAATATTGCAATATACACAGTTCTTCATATGTCGACAAAAAACAGGATCGTCTTTATGAAATGAGTTCAAATCATTTCGAATGCGGTTTCCCAATCGCTATTTCTTACATCGTTTGTAGTCAAGAATTTTATTTTCAAGTTGAATCCCCCAAAAAAAACCTTCTATTGTGACAAATTTAGCTATAGACTAAGCTATGTACAAGGTTTGGGAATTAAAGATTGAACTGGAAGTTACCTAAAAAATATGATACAAAAATAAATTGTAAATTATTGCCTATAGGAGGGGGGATAGGGAGCTATCATTTTTAAATGATAGTCCCTCATTTTTTTTATTGAAAGCGGGGATGCCAAAAGGTTAATTATTTTTTTTCATTTAAAATGGAGATAGAAGAAAATGATATCAAATTCCCTAGGAAACGATTGAAATATTTTGATAGACCCAAGGCCCCCTATTAGGACTTATTCATTGTCTTGGGTGTTTTGCGATTTCTCATAGGCTACTGGCCTAATTTGGCTTTTGTGTGTGCTCCCTTTTAATTGTATTCTTTGGATCTTATTGAATGCCACTGCAAATCTATGACTCAGTTTTCCAATAATTTGAGGTATATCTGAGTAATTTCGACATTTTTGTTGTTGTCTTTGTACCCCCTTACTCATACCCTTAATTTTTTTCAAGGAACACTAAGATTTTTAACGTTATTTTGCATGTTTGTTTTAACAATATAGTGACCTAGTTAATTATTAATTATATTATTTTTCTAATGAAAGCTGAGACAGTATCCTATCAATGTGGTATCCAGTGGGGGGGGAGGGAAGTATTACATTTAAATGATAATATCTCAAAAAATTTTTTATTGAAAGCAGGGATCCCCAAATTTTTTTTTCTAATTTAAAGTAGAGACGGTATTTTATCACGGTGGTATCCAGAAAGGGGGGGAGTAGTGAGCTATAATATTTAAATCATAATACCTCGATTTTTTTAAAGAAGGGGTGCCAATAAGTTAAATATTTTTGTTATTTAAAGCACAGACGGTATCCTATCAAGATAGTATCCAGAGAGGGAGGGGGGCATACGGAGCTATTATATTTAATTGATAGTACCTGTTTTTAATACAAGATATCTTTTTAAGAAACCAAAAGAGCAAAAAAAAAACAATCAATATCAAAGTCACCCATTTCAACTGTCTAATTTAATATTAGCCTAATTTAATATTAAGATGGTCTGGCCTAAAAAAAGAAGACACAGGTATAGTCAGAACTCCATTGCAAATCCATATATAGCTAAATTTATCAAGACTTCCCCCCTCCCTCCCTCCATAATGGTGAAAAATATACCCTGAATTGTAAATCAACACCATATTTTTGGTACATAGCCTAGACTGCAGTTTTCAACAAAATTTAGCGTTTCAGCACAACTCAATAATGAGAATTTTTCATGTTCCTTTATAATTAAATAATCACTTGACAGGAACTATTAATTTTGAGCCCTGAAGGGGCTAGAATGCTCAGAACAGCCCATAGAAACCTAGTAACCATATGCTCAAAATTTTGCTTCTTTAAATAACTGGCTAAGGATAAAAATTGGTAATTTGTAGCTTACTAATTATTGAAGCTGACTTAGGTTATATATTTCCATATTAGGGGGGGGGGGGAGTAAAGCATAGGCTTATGGTATCAACTTCAAAGTATAATAACCATAATAATTTATTTATTATGAAGTAACTAATTAAGAGTCTTCTATTCAGGCTCATCACTAAACAAAATATAACCCAGTTGTGCTGATGATTTGTATCTGGTAATTATGTCAGTGATTCCAATCCTCAAAATGTAAATGAAGCAAAAATAACCAGTTAGCCATGATAAAATAGAAAGTAGCAAAATAGAAATAAGAAGGTATTTTTGAAAGTCTAAGTGAGGCAACTGCTCCCCCCTCACATAAATGGCACCCAAAAATTATATGGCCTAATGCTGAATTAGAATAAACAGCGTGCATTGGCTAGTACAAACAATGAAATAACATATTGTATACGAGTCAAAATACAATGATATATATTACATAATAAACAATGACAGATAATTATCTAATAGTATTTCTTTATTTAATCAACATTTGTCATTCAGAGAAGCCATGACTCTCTAATTTTGTTCTTAATATAATTCCTGTTTTGTTCCACTAATTTTTTTTTGGTACTGTTCTAATATATGGGCAACATGCAAGAATGCAACTTGAGAAAAGCCAAGACCAGATAACACTACCCAGTAATTTCCTATCTTATGCTCTATAAACAAGGGGTTTTCTCACTCCATGAACTATATTCAAGCTTTAGTTTTTTGGGGTTTAGGAGGAAAAAAGGTGCCTAGGTTAGTTTAAGTTATGTATTTATTATATGCTATGCTTTACCCCCACCCTCCTAATGTGCAAATATACAGCCAAAATTTGTTTCTAAACTATCATATTTTTATTCTATTTTGTTTTATTCCACTAGCATTAACCAAACTTCACTTCTCGCATGTTCCCCAGATATTAGAACAGTACCTTTTTTTCCTGCATTGCTTTAGTATAACACTGTGACATCCTTTTCACTAATAAATACCCATAATTTTTTGAAGGCCTATAGGATATATGTTCTGAAAATTCAATTGATTTTTATTATTGTTGCTGATTTGCCTGTGAGTCCAGGCAATTTGATGTTCATATGTTAGTCCTAAAACTCAGCTGCCCTTGCCTGAGACTATAGGCAGGCAGACCTTATGTCACTTGTTCACCTGCAAATCCAGGCAACATGTTGGTTCAACCAATTTTGAATGAATTTTGTGTTAGTGTAACTGTCTGAGCTTATAAACTGGGTTGCCTGTCTAAGACTTTAGGCAGGTAGACCCTATGCCACTTGTTTGCATACAAGGCCAGGCAACTTTTCAGTCAACCAATTTTCAATTAATTCTGTTTTAGTGTAACTGTCTTGGCTTATAGATTGGGTTTTCTGACTGAGTACTGCATGTCCAGGTGACTTAGTGGTCATGTTAATCCTAAAACTTGGTCAAAATGACTTAGACTCTAGGCAGACAGGCCTACTTGGAAAGTCTACTTTAATTACAATAGAGATGACTAAGATTTTTGGGCTGACTCACAACAGACAATGTCTATGGAACTTGCTGATGAAGAAGCATCCTAAGCCTAATTTTCCTGGCCACATAAATTCTCAGGTAGGTTGACTAAGTCTTAGGATTGATATGTGACCACCAAGTTGCCTGAACTGCAATTGGAACTATGAAAGGCCATCTGTATGACTTTGTTGTTTTCTCTATTACCTTAAATTACCTTAAATCGCACTTGCTAGCGATATGGACGAGTCCAGTGTACGCCAGTTAGTGATGATAGGGCCGCGGGACATCAGCTTCATCCCATTGCGTGAGCCATAGTTTGGTTTCCCAGTCCTTATCGAGATTGGCTTTGAAACTGTCAACGGATGGTGAACTCACTGTCGTTTCGCTCAGATCGTTCCAGAGGCTTATGATGCGGTTGGAGAAGAAATGGTTCCTCTTCCTTGTATTAGCACGCTTCTGAAAAAGCTTTGCTGAATGACCCCTGGTTCTTGACAACTGGGCAGGCTGAAAGAGGTCCTTGTCATCAGACTTGAGCAGTTTGTAGGTCATTATCATATCACCTCTTCGCCGACGGTATGTCAGAGTTGGTAGCTTGAGGCTCTGCAGTCGGCATTCATACTCTTTGTCTCTGAGCCCCTTTACTCATTTTGACGCCCGTCTTTGGACAGACTCGAGAGCCATCTGGTCTGTTTTATTAATTGGCGTGGCGACACACATTCCAAATTCTAACCTCGGTCTCACCAGGCTCTTGTAAAGTTTTGTGATTATTGCAGGGGATCTACTTGTCATTGTACGTTTGATGAGACCAAGAGTTTGGTTTGCCTTTGCTACTGCAGCTCGGGTGTGGCAGTTGAAATTAAGGTCTTCGTCTACAACGACCCTCAGATCTCTTTCAGAGGGGCTCTCAGAGAGTGGCTGTCTCACACCGGCATTTGCTGACATTAAGTATTGCCATCATGGGTTATTTCTTCCAAACTGGAGAACCTTGCACTTTTCTACATTAAAATCGAGCCTCCATATCTTGGCCCATTCACTCAAGCTGTCAAGATCTGACTGTATTGAGGTCACACCTTGCTGAGTTCCGACAGGACCAATGAGCTTTGAGTTGTTAGCGTACAGGCTAAGCTTGCTTGTAACGGTTCTTGGAGCGTCATTAATATATACATTGAAGAGTGTAGGTCCCAAAACTGTTCCTTGAGGAACCCCGCTTAAGACCTCAGCTATTTTGGAGTAGTAAGCTCTGCCACCTTCACCAAAAACTCTGACCTGCTGCTTTCTTCCCTTTAGGAAAGACGTGATCCAGTCCACCACTCCCTCTTGAATTCCAATTGCCTTCAGTTTCAAATGAAGCCTTCGATGGCAGACTTTATCAAAGGCTTTAGCAAAGTCTAGGAAGATCATATCTACTGGGAGACTTTGGTCGAAGAGCTCAGTTATGTAATTATACGAGTCACTCAGATTGGTTTCGACTGATCTGCCCGGTCGGAAACCAGGTTGTTGTTTCGATAGAAGGTTATTTGTGATCAAATGTCTAAGAACGGCAGTGTTGACAATACCTTCTAGGATTTTCCCAACAGCAGATGTAATACTGATTGGCCGATAACTGCAAGCTTTGCTCTTGTCTCCTCCTTTATGTATTGGCGAGATATGGGCTACTTTCCAGTCCATTGGTATGACTTTAGTGTCAATAGATTGCTGGAAGAGTCTTGAGAGGGGTATTGCTAGTTGGGAATGAGCTTCCTTTAAGAGTCATGGATGTATGCCATCAGGCCCAACAGACTTATTTGGATTAAGCTTTATAAGCCGAGATTCGAGCTCAGCCTGATCCACTCTTAATGGTGATATTTGAGTGGTGATTTTGTAGCATGGTGGGGTTGGCTGGGAGGCTTTGTCTGCGGGTGTGAAAACTGATGTAAATTGGAGGTTCAAGGCATCAGCAATTTCTTGGGGGTCATTTGACTGGGCTCCATTACAAACCAGCTCCGAAACCCTGTGTCTACCAGGCTTATGTGCTGAGGCATAATTCCAGAACTTCTTGGGATTGGTTCTTGAGGTTGCTGCGATGGCCTCCTTGTATTTATCTATCAGTTCTCTGGACAGGGCTCGAACATTGTTCCTTGCGGCTTTGAACTTTACCAGGTTGTCCGTTCTGTGGGGGTCCTGATTTATGAGCTTTGACAGTTTCTTCTTCTTGTTCCTTGCACTTTTCATTTCTCTGGTCATAAAGGGAAGAGTTTTCGGTTTTCGTCTCCACGTGGTAGTTGTATTTCTACTGACGGTGTCTAACAACATATTGTTCATTTTCTCCCACGTGTCCTCTGCCTCCATTGTTTCGACAAATGACCAATCGCACTGACAGAGTTCACGCCTGATTTGATTGTAGTTTGTATACACATGTCTGGTTAGATTCGATGTCTGTGGGTACAATCGAAATCTGCATTTTATAGCTATGTGATCACTATTTACAAATGGGGGTTGCAATTCTATATCAATGAGTGACTCAGGATCATTTACCAAAACGAGATCAAGGAGTGAAGGATTCTGTCCATCTTAATATCTGGTCGGGAATGTCACTGCCTGGAACAGCGAGTGTGCTTCTAAGCAGTCAAGAAAAGACTGCGTAACCGCATTACTCGTGTGGCAGTACCCCTCAGTCCACTCAATCAGAGGTAAGTTAAAGTCGCCAACTATGACTAGATTCTTACACTTTCGAGCAGCACCATCAATAGACCGGCATATAGCCGAGAGTGAGTTCTCCAGACTCGTCAAGGTGGGACTTCTGTAAAAACAACCAAGTATACTGGGACCCCCAGGTAGGTTAATAGATATCAAAATTTGTTCTACACATGGCTCATATTCTGACTTGATATCAATAGTGCCTACCTGAATCATTTCTCGTACATATATGGCTATTCCTCTGCCACCATCCATTAGTAAGTTAGTCATTAGTCTGTATCCGGAAATCTGTATCTGGGATTCTATCAGGGGTAGGGAGGTTCGCTTTGGTTTAATCTCACAGAACGCATAAATATCAGCCTCATTTGCAGAGAGGACACATCTGACCTCCTGAAATTTCGAGGTTAGGCAATCAACATTGCTAAACACCACGCTAAGTCCAGTAATTTTCTTGCAATGACTGTTGCCTGCATCTGTACTAAGTCAATAAGAAAACATAGAAGTCTCTGGGTTTGTATCATTATAATTATCACTTGCATACACTGTACTTTGAAAATCACTACCATCTAACTGACTATTTAAATAAGTTACTTCACTTGGTATATCTTCTAGAGTTCCAGTGCAGCCGGCAGGACTATACGAGTCAGCACGTTTTTTGGCACTATAGCGTTGCCTCAGATAACCAAATTGGTTTCGCCTTGTGCTCGTTTAGCCTGCAACTCCTCGTATAATTTTGCTCTTTTCTCGCGGTCAGTCTTTGAGACATCATTACGGAACTGGATCGTATCTGACCCTTTTCTTTCATAAGACTTTTGAAGGATTTGTTTCTTAGTCTTAAAATCAGGGACCGAGAACATTATAGGAACAGGCTTGTTTCCGGTGCTGGTGGTTGCAGCTTGTCCTTGGGTTTGCAGATTACTCAGACAACAGACATTTGAGATGCTCACATTTGGCAGCCCATAATCACTCGTAAGGTACCTCTTGATGTACAGTTCATCACTTATCTGAGGGGGGACACCGAAGACGACAATATTAAGCTTTCGGCGCTGCCGGTCCCTGTCGTCTGCAATCATGTGTCTAACTTTAGTTTCAAGCTCCACCTCAAGATCATTTTTCAATGTCCGAATCTCTGACTCGACCAATCTCTGAACTGCTGCCTGGTTGAATGAGTTGCACTGTTCGATAGTAGCCAACCGACTTTCAACACCACTAAAGCGGTTATCGATATCAGTGGTTAGCTGGTCTCTTAGTTCGGCAAACGCTTCTTTCACTGCATCCTTAACTTTAGTGTCCAGTTCCTTTACAGCACTAAGAGCAGACCGGAATGGTTCGAGATTCTTATCCATAATCTTCTGAATATCGTTCAAAGATGCCCCACTCGCCACTTGAGGGTCTATGTATCAGTGGGGTAATGTAATTTCTTTTGTATGACATTTTAGTGGATCATATATTAAATAAGAAAACCAAAAAGCATTCTGTATAACTTTATTCATGTTTCTCTATAATAATTTGATGTTTAAAAAGTCATACAGAAGACTTTATATCATTCTCCATGTTTAAAGGAAACACAATATTGCCTATTGTTTTGATTTTATAGTGCTTTGTATATAAGAGTAAATGACAATATTTGTTGGTTAGAGTATAAAGAACCAATGACTTTAATAGGCCTAGTCAAACAGTGCTCACCCAAGTAATTTGTATTTCTAATATAAGCATAAAAGGTATATGCTACTATTATATAGTAACTATGAGGTAGATTTATATCAAAATATTCAAGCAAATCACACAGCCTACTAGGTGTCTTACCTTAGCCTACATAAGGTAGGTTATCAGTGGAAGTCATTAGGTCTGCAAAACTACCAATAGATTCTTTTAGAATCATTAATGATTACCTTTACACTGCTTCATGGTTAAAAGATCCTAGAATGCCAAAAATCCTAGTAACATCAAGACAAGGCCTAGTCTAGCCAATCTCTTTTCAAGAAGCATTCCTTAAAAGTATTGTTAAAAGAACATAGCTATGCTGAACTAGGTTCCAATTTCTTTTTTACCAGAACATACAAGAAAACAACACTTTCTAAGGCTATATGCTGATTTATTTATTTTTGGTCATTTTCTGCTGTTTAACAGTACACGTCCTTTATTTTTGAAATTGGCCACGAACTTTTGTATTGGAATACATTATTTAAACAGGCGATCTTTCTCCTTAAAAAATGAATTATCGGTTTTTCACACTAATTTAAGACGTATATGGCTGTGTAAGTTTGCACTTGACCAATTTAATGAATTAGTTTTCATTTTAGGTGTCCTTGGTACTTTAAGAATGTGGACACTTCAGTTTGCTTCCACCATATCCCTAGCCATAAAGGACTGACCCACAATATAACAGCCAATAGACTAGCTAATGAAGGAGCAAATGCGTGCCCCCCTCCAGACTCAAAACTTGGAAACCTTCGAGACATTATAAAACACCGTGGAAAAACAAAGTGCACCCCATTCCTGAATTCTCCATTTCAATCAAGGGAAGATTCGGTGTGGTATTACAGGTTAAAATCTGGATACCTGTTGCTGAATTCTCTTCGATTCCAATGGAATCTCCATCATTCACCACTCTGTAGGTGGTGTAAAACATCAGTGGAAACCCCCCAACATATCTTTTTTGAGTGTTTGGCACTGGCGCCACATATCACAAAGATTAAGTTAAGCTGCCATAAAATGGGTGTTCCAGAAACATTTGATACCATCATCAATTTAAAACAACATCCTAACACTGAAAGACCAATCTATAACTTGATGATCCAGATCATGAAGACAACAATGGAACATTGATGGAATTCTACAGTGCAGAAGAAAGCGAGAATAAGTAGGTACCGGCCATAGCGCCATACTGGTACCAGCCGGCCTATTGGCATTAAATTGCTGGGAACAGGTAGCTCAGGTACTCGCGCATCCCACAATTCATCATCAAAATTATGGCTTCAATTGACATGCTTAGTGAAGTGTATTTTTAATTTTCAGGTGCTGCTTTTACAAAGATATAAATTTACTGCTGACCATTTCTGAAAACATAACTGAGATGAAGAAAAAGAAGGATTGAAGATAGGAAATCAAAGGGGTGAAAAGACTGCATGGTAGTCCATATGCCCTCATACAAATTCTGGAACTGGAACTGCTGCAAGATCTCTTCATACAGATTTCCTTGGCTCATAGGTATATACTACTGTTGAACATAATATAAAATTTTCTCATCAAAATGACTAGTGAAGGGAGTTACATATTGTCCTGGGTAGGGCACAGCTAAAGGTGTGACCACAGGAGTTGGTTGAAGCAGGTTACGAAAGTCTACTGGCAAAGCTTTGTATTTGACCCAAAAGAGATAGGGGTTCTGATTTGCAGCCTCTTGTCCACAGAAAATGGGAGCAGAAGAAACTGGAAAGTAGTTTTTAAACGTAGGAGAAAATGATTGAAAGCTTTGCAAGCTTCTGAAAACTAAAAAGTTCATTCAGTTACTAGAATCCATCAAAACAACAGACCTAACTAAATATATTAAACTGGATGAGTGCATTTCCCATCTCTTGTGGTGCAAAAATCTCATAGGGATTTACCAGCTTCTAAGAAGATATTCCCACTTGGTGATGTTTAGTTTTTAAGCACAAAATTGTGCAGTCTATAGTTTATTTATACTTTAAAATGAAAAAAAGTATGGATATTCAATAGTATTTTTACTTATCCAAGTTCAGTTTGCTAATTTTATTGACATCAAGCCCTAATTAAACTTTTACAAAAACTATGTGTCATATCACCTCACTGTTTTTATTCTTAATTACGCACATCTTTTTTGCCTACAGTTGCTGAGATGTCATTTGAATTTTGTCTGGGAAGGGGAAAGAAGGGGGGAGGACCAAAGAAAACCCAATTTTTACTTCATTCCCAGGTAACAAACTACTTGGTATACATTTTAATCATTAGTAGCCCTGAGAAGACATAATAATCATGCCCCCCAGCCCCAAAAGAGGAAGCATCACAACATTACTTATGAAGATTGAAGTAGACTACAGTCTGACTTTCAACAACTCAACTACCAAGCAAAGAATTATGCCGAAGTTACAACTTGCATATTCCATGCCTGTATCACTTTTAACTGACACAACACAGTTTGGTTTTGGGATGCCTTCCAAAAAGCCATTGATCATGGTACAGAAGGAAACCAACATCTGTATTTGTAGAAACTGGCAGCAAGTCTGTTGCCCAATCTTGTGGCAGCAGAGATAAACCCCTTCCTCCCTATTACAATCTATTAATCTATTACAAACAGGTAGATGGGGAAAAAGTATTTTTTTAAATGAGTGTGGGTATTTTTTTAAATCATCTTGCCAAAAAAAAAATTGAAAACATATCAAAATTTGTTTATATGCATTTTGTTATGTTTTGAAGTCATTTTTTTTTTAGGCGGGGGTCAAACCCGGTCCCTCTTTTCCACTCTCTGGGATATGATCTTGCTTCAGTATAATAAGCCTATTAGTTCACTATACTATCTTGAGAGGATTCTTCTAGAAAAAATCTTGAACATCCCCAGTCTTTTGAAGCACCAACGTTTTGTAATTTGGTTTCTGATTTGTTTGTTACAGAAGCAGGATGAACCCCTTCCTCCCTATTACAATCTACAGCAAAAATTCGAAAACGTATCAAAATTTTTTTATATGCATTTTTTTACTTTTCAAAGTCATGTTTTTTTGGGGGGGGGGGGGTCAAACCCAGTCCCTCTTTTCCATTCCCTGGGATATGTTCTTGCTTTAGTATAATAGGCCTATTAGTTCACTATACTATCTTGAGAGGATTCTTCTAGAATAAATCTTGAACATCCCCAGTCTTTCAAAGCACCAACGTTTTGTAATTTGGTTTCTGATTCGTTTGTTACAGAATGTTACAACGTTGGCGTTTAACGTTGTAACACAACGTTGTAACATGTCCTTAGCCACAAAGACAATGAAGATAACATGGCTTTACTTCTTCTAACTGTTTGGATTAGTAAGGAGATGCTTTTGCATAACATCATCACCAGAATCAAATTCCAAGCCTTGTAGTTAACCTTATTGAGTTCTGAGCTCTTTTGCTGCAGCTGAGATTGAATTATGTGTTCGGTATTATCAAGCTGAGTTCTAACTCACTTTATCTCATTTGACTGGCTATGCTTATTGTAGTTTAGTTCTCATTTAATATCAAAGCAAACTTTTTGAAATGTTCCATTATTTTATTGTATGCATCATTATTTAAGACTGATTGAAAATTAAGTTTAGTGAAATATAATAAAATGCTATGTTATAAACTTAACAATCAACATAAACCCAAGACCTTCTGATCTATTACAAACAAGCAGATGGGGGAAAAGTATAATTTGAGCTGAAGGGTGTCTCCAAAGCGCCCAAACTTGAATCCACTATAGATCCAATTTACCTTTTTATTTACCAATTTAGACCACATAGATTAACCTGGAAACAAAAGCACAGTGTTGAAAGATCAAAACATGCAAAACAATGTTGCCAATAAATACAAATAAAAATAACTGGCTTTTCAAATCTGGTGTTCTTTTTGGAATGCCCTTTAGTATCTAGGTGCATGATTTGCTTTATCTTGGTGAAAGTGTAAACATAATCTAGAGCCAATGGTGGCACATAGGGTGTCAAGTCAATACTTCAGTTGCTTTTTTTCGTAGAAACTGGTAGCAAGTCTGTCGCCCAACCTTGTGGCAGCTGGGATGAACCCCTTCCCCCCTACTGCCAAGCAGAGCATCAGTCCATTTTGCTACTACATAGTTCATATAGAATATGTTAAAAAAAATAATCAGAAAAAATTTCGTTAGTTTATTTATTACCACAGTGTTATCATACTAAGAGTAACCTTTGTCCCAAAATTACCAAAATGCACTGGTTAGCCGAGTATGACAAAATCCTTTGGTTTTGTATCAGGTGACAAGTGCTCCCCAGTTGTTCATTGTTATTGTAGCTGCCGTTTTTTATTACTCACCCAATCAAAATGTCAACGAAAAACATATTCTTCCAGCAATTTGCAGTCAAGCACTTATTTATGCTTTTTTTTTTTTTTTTTTTTTTTTTTTTTTTGTGATGCCAATGACCGTAAGAAGGATTCTATTTGCTCTTTTCTTAATGTTAGGCAAATAGTTAAAATACCTAGTACTAGGGGAGGAATCCCCTGGATGTGTTTCTTATGTATATGAACAGCTTTTATAACCCTCCCCTCAATCTAGCCCCCTTTGAGTCGGATTTACGTTCTTTCCCTCCTGTTATCTCCCTTCTCTTCAACTTATATCTCTTACTGCTCACTTAGCATTCTGGCTTTCTTACTTTTGTAAACTGAGAAAAACAAGTGTCTCCCTTTTGTATATCCCATTTTCACTAACCCCCTTAAAAAAGAAAGAAAGCCTGGTTTTGAAGGGATTTGTTGCATCTCCCTCATTCCCATTTTCTCCAAATTATATGAAGGATTTGTTGCTAGTTGGCTGAAGGAAAAAACTCTTCCTTGTACAAACCTGAGCCAATTCGGGAACCTTGTATCCCCTTCTATCTCCCATTACCTTGTTTATCTAACCAACTTCATTGGGATAATCCTTGAAAAGTCTAATACGTGGCTTAATTTAGTTTCCATTGATCTCCAAAAAGATAGTGATCTGGTTAATCACGATGTTGTTTAGAACCTTGTCACTGAGTTAAATATTCATTTTTTCCTGGTGAAATTAGTTGCTTCTTCCCTATCAAATAGATCACTAGTAGTCAAGTACCAGAATTATTATTCTAATCCCCTCCCTGTTCACAATGAAGTACTCCAAGGTATTCTCCTTGGTTCCTTTCTTTTTTCAGTCTTAATTAACAGTCTTGCAACAGGAATTTCCTGACAGGTAGAAATACGTTGATAAACTTACGGTTTCTGAAAGCTATCAAAATTTAAATGAGTAACCCTGTGTGTATCCTAATTACACACAGTGTCTTGGAATTTGACATCAGAGTAAATCCATATTAATACCAAATTGTCACCTTAAATCTTCACCCCCTTTTTTAAATTCTCTTTTTCATAACCTGAGGCCAAGTCCACTACGCACGCTCCTCCTCCATCCCTATCTATTCAAAGCCTCCTTCTTTAATCCCTCCCAGGAAGCTCTCATTTTCCTTAAAATTTTACTTACAATATCCTCCCACCCTAACCAAGGACGACCTGCTTTTCGTTTTGCCCTAGACGGTTGGCAAAAAAGGACAATATTTGACAATCTGTAATTTTTCATCTGTGGAACTAGCAGTAGCCATCTCAACCTTTCTCTCATTATAGCCCTAGAAAGCGGGATTGCACTTTTTGCAGAGCCTATTGTTTGAGATATGATCAGTCAGTTGGGTACCCAGAATAATCCGAAGGCCATTCCTCTGGAAAACATCTAGCAAGTCTTATTCCGTTTTTTGGAGTGCCCTTGTTTTAGAGCCATGATTGACCCATGTCATCACTATAGCTTCCATTATTCCAATCTTGGCTTGCAGACTCTTCATCCAGTTAGCTACCTTCAATTTTGCAGGGGTTGATTCATAAAGATTTAATACTTATTTTGGTCTGCATAAACTTCGAGCGTAAATAATGCAGTATTGTCTTACACTAATTTAATAGGCTAAATCTTTTATTTATTTTAGGATGATTTGGGGCGTACTCCATTCGATTGTATTCCTGATCCAACAAAAGTTGACCTTTTGCCAGAAGCTAAAAGCACAGTTCAAGAGCTTTTTGAACTGCTTTCTATAAGGGCCTACTCTCCACCCAGTAAAAGTCAGACGCAAATGGTCAGTAATGAAACCATTGGTGGTTGTGCTATTTTAAAGGCCATGGGACTTCAAATCGGAGATCGAGTTATGATGAATAGCTGCAAAAGCGGCACACTAAGGTAAAAGATGTTTGACATATTAGAAGCTATTGTACCATGTGGCTGAATTTTGGTTTGAATTTTTTTTTTCATCATTTTGATAGTGACAAAACTGCCAATTTTAGATTGTCATTGTGAATGGCTTTGAAACTGGTATGATAAAGTGAAATGTAGTTAAGACATTCAGAGATGGTTTTAGGGAGGTGAGGAGGCAGAGGAGGCACTTGCCCTGGGCGCAGACGTTTTAGGAGCACAAAATTTTAAATAAATAATCTAACATGTCTAATCATTCCTTTACGTTTTGAAATTTTATTTAATCCAAAATTTTCCCTTTTCCCATATAAAGTAAGAAAAGTCTAATTTGAATAAGTGAAAAATTTTGTTTATAAATGAAAATTTTGCTAAAAAATAAACATTCAGTTAAAGTTGGCCTGAAATTTTTGAGGAGACAGGAGGGGAGGCTAATCAAGATTCTACCCCGGGTACAAGAAAGGCCAGAACCGTCACTGGGGACATTATAAGCCAAACAGTTGGTACAAAAAACATGTCAATCACATAAGAAAAAAATGTGATGAAAGAAGAAGCAACCGAAGTAGTACAATCACCAAAGAGAAAGATAGATAAATTAAGAATGAAACCCTAAAGAAACATTATTCTTAGAGGGGGGGGCGAATGTTTGAATCGCCCAGGTTAATTAAGAATTGCTTTGGTTTCTTTCGGTTTTTAGTTCAGATTTTTTTTTAGTATTCTGTGTTTTCATTTTGGAAATCCTGAATTTTGGAAATCTTGATCTATTTTCAGAGGTAGCATTTGTTAAGTTTTAAACTGTTTTTATTTTGGTTTCTCGCTTCTGCTAAGGATGTGTTGCAGTTTGAATGAGATAGAATATCTGCTAGATTGTAAGTTTTCTAATATATGGTAAGTTGAGAAAGTAAGTTTTCCTGGTAAGAGATCCCATTTCCTTGCTGAATTTCATATTTCTTAATTTTGTAAATTATCGGATTAAATAAAGAAAAAGAAGAACTAATTAAACGTTTCAAATTATCTATCTTTCAAAAGGGTTCATTCAATTGGAAATTGAAAGGCTATTGCCTTTTTTAATAGTTGAAAATGATTGGAAAGCGACTAACGCCCCTCTCACGCCCACCATTTTCCCAATCACATTTAATCAAAATTTTGAGATAGTCATTTTGTTTAATGTAGTTGAAGGTTCTAGAAATTAGGTCTTAGAGAATGGCAACCACACTGACAGCCCTTAGGGTATGGTTGTAATTTATGCCCTGGGGGCATATAAGGTGTTTTTTTAGAAAGCGTTGTCGTAGAAACTCAAAAAGGGCTCATTCGATTGGACATCAAGCCTAATGCCCTTTCTAATAGACAAAAGTGATTGGAAGGCTTGACATTTTTATAGTAAAACCGATGTGGTTATAATGTATTATAATGTTATTTTTGTTTGTTTGTTTAGACCAGAGCACTTCGTGTCGAAGGAGTTGTCGTAGGAATTTCAAAAAGGGCTCATTCGATTGAAAATAGAAAGGGCTGATGTCCTTTTTAATAGTCAAAAGTGATTGAAGGGCAACCACGCCCATCCTCCCATTTTCCCATTATGTTTAAAAACTAAGTGTTGCTTTAAGATTAAATCAAAATGCACTGTGTTAATGCTAATTCCCAATAAGGCGTCTCAACAGTATCCCAAGAACGACTGAGGGTATTATGTTCAAATTTTTGGGGCTACTTCTGCTCTTAAAATTTAACCAAATCAAAATAGCGTAAGTGTATCCTAGCTATCAAAGAAAGTAAACAGATTCTTTTGCGAATGGTATCAAGTTTTCCATTTCTCAGGTCATCTAGAGGAGGTATGAAACTAAATTAAACACTACTATTTGGGTCCAGATTTTAAAAAGGGTGTATGTTGTTAAAAATGGCTGGAAATGTTTCTCCAGCATAGAAATAGCAGGCCAAACTATAAAGTCTTAAAAAAACGAAAACATTTAAAGTATCATTTTCTTTCTCTCTGAAAAGACTATGTCAATATAAAACGAACAGAAATTAATTGAAAAAAACTTTTTCCACACAATAAGTTTTCAAAGAAAAGTAAAGAACTCCATTAAACAAAAAATGAGCAAAAATAAAATCAAATAATCTACCAAGCGTGAAACTACCACAAATCAGTATCGATAAATAAATGAAACCCAAAACGAACAGAAATTAAAATAAATAATCGAGTCAAACTCAAAACGAGCAGAAATTAACATAAGTTGGGCTCAAAACCGTTGTGCCTTCCCAAGGCCAGAAAATAATTTGCACTTTACAGAAAAAAAAGATGAATGTGCATTGTCAGTTTAATATACATATGCTGATATTTAGTACTCAAAATGTTAATATTATTTGATTTATTAAAGTTATAAAAGTAAAAACATTTATACTTTTTTCAGTAAAGTGCAGATTGTGTTGTGGCCTTGGGAAGGCATAGGGGTTTGTAGCTCAATATATGTCAATTTTTGAATGTTAGTTTCAATTTTGAAGAATACCAAGAATAAAATGAAAAAAATCACATTGGGGTTTTATTTAAATGAGTTTTTTCGTAGTTCTCTAGAATGCCAAGGTTATTTTAGAGATATAATAGTATACAAATTAAGAAGGGATTGGAGGAGGGATTTTGAATTGAAAATTAAGTATTTTTCAGTAGACATCAACACATGGCTAATTGTATAAAGAAAAAGCCAAGACAGATAGTCCAAGTAATTGAAAGGCAAATGTTTATATGCCTACACGTACGGGTCCTCTGTTTCCTCGTAAATTAGGCCGTGGGGGCCTAACTAAAAAAAATATAAGTGTTTTTACTTTTATAACTTTAATAAATCAAATGATTTTAATATTTTGATTACCAAATATCAGTATATGTATATTACTACTACTACAACTAACAACTCATCGCAGCACCAAGCCGCCTGAGGCCAACACAGCTACGCACGCTCCTCGTCCACCCCAATCTATTCAAAGCCTACCTTTTTTACACCCGCCCACGAAGTTCCCATTTCCTTTAAATCTTTCTTTATGACGTCCTCCCACCCCAGACGGGGACGACCTGCTTTCCGTTTAGCCCTAGATGGTTGGCCGAAAAGAAAAATCTTTAGTATGTATATTAAACTATGGCAAAGTGGTCAGTACATAGAGTATCAATTTTATTTATATAAATTTTGTTCAAAATATTTAAAGACACAATTTATAGGTCAATTGTAGAGAAACTGCCACTTTTGGGGTTGAAATATGTGTTCAGGTTTGGAGGGTTGGCAACAGCTAGTTCATTATTATTCGAAATACTAGATTCAAGGAACTTACCAGCCTTATTTGCTGGTTTATACCCCCACAAAAGGCTGTGGGCATCAAAGTCTCCGCAAATAACGATATTTTTCAACATATTATAATTATTTATATGGCTGAAGAAACTCATGGCATCTGTAGTTTGGCCATTAGGGTTATAAAAGCTTAATATGTAAGTTTTTGTATTATTCAGCCAAACACTGATACAAATTGCATCAACATCATTTACAAACTCTGGAAAATTGATGCCACAGAATTTTATATTATTTTAAACTATTAAAGCTACTCCACCTCTTTTTCTCTCTGATAATCCATCCTTTCTCAGGATAGTGTATCCCAGAGACTTAGTTTGTTGATTTTGGGTTAAATGAGTTTCCTGGAGGCAAGCAATATTGATGGAATTATTATTCATAAAAGATATTAATTCATTTAACTTATTTTCTGTAAGTGATCTTACATTCCACTGGAGTATTGATATGAGTTGTGTTGTTGATTTATTTTTCATATGACTTTGTATCAATGTTCAGCTTTGTTAATAGTAAAGCAAGATCTTTTTTTGCTTGAATGAGCATATGATTGAGGATGTAGATTTTTACCAATTCATCAATGATTTTTGTTTTCTGTTGTTGTTGTATATTCATGGCCTGAACTGCATTGCAGTTTAGAATGAATAAGCATATATTTGGGGTTTGTATGTTTGGTTGTGCATCCAGTTTGTCAGTTAAGGGATTAATTCCTGGTAGTGTTTCTGGTTTGTTTCTTGTTGGGAGGGGGTGCCAGGCTGACCTCATCTCAATAGGCAAGGAGGCTTGTTGGCTTGGTGATTCTTTCTGATAGAGATGTGAGCTAGGGGGCTTAATGGATGGTGTTTTGTAACGAGTACTTGATGCATTGGGAGTGTTTGACTTTGGAGTTTTATTTGATTTCAATATGGGTTTTATTTGGTGAGATTGGGCAGCATTTGCTTCCATAGCTGCAAAAGGGTATGGAATGGCCTTATCTGTTGCTATTTGGAGTGTTAGAGCTCTTTTCTTATATGCAGGGTATTGTGATTTATTGGTGGATTCATGTGGGCCTTTACAATTGATACATGTAGGCTGAGTGTTGTTGCAAGTTGTCAACTCTTTAGGATGGGACCCTTTACAATTACTACAGGCAAGGAGAATTTCATTGCATTTATTTGTTGTGTGTCCCAGTTTGAGACTCTTCTGACACTGGATAGGCTTTGGCTTGTATTCCTTGTGCGGTTTGATTTGCCCAAATAGGAATAACTTTTCTGGGATATTAACTTTTTCTTTCAGTGTAAATAAGAAAGATCTACTTGTTTTTAATCCATTAGAGTTGGGCTTACCCAGTTGAGTGACATCTTCGTTACCAGCCCTATCTGAGAGCCCTTCTTTTAACTCCTGAATTGGTATTTCTAAGGGAACATTATATACTACTATTTTTGTTGGGGATTGTTTTGGGTTCCATTTAGATGAATTAATTGGGGTATTCAGAAGAGATTTTAGATTAAGTATTATATCTGCTGATTTAGCAAAGCTATTAGCAAAGATCCATCACGGTGAATGTTAAGAGAAAACATTGATTTTAACATTTTGAAAATTGCAGCCCTTATTGTAGTAATCATTCTTATTTCGAAGGGGGTATTAGGAGTAATTTTGAGATAAATGCCTAAGTTTAGGGAAGGAGAAACTTGAACAGGGGGAAGGGAAATACTTTTCATTGGGGACGTTTTTTTTCCTTTTCTTGGAGCTCCTAGAAAGGACCTCTTGAAATCCATTATCATCTATGGTGACATTAGCTCCAACACTGATCATTGTCCTATTCTTAGAATTTGAGCTTTCATGTGAGCTTTGAGAAAGAGAGCTTGACCAGCCAGGCTTGACCAGCAAAAATGGATAAATTTCATTAGTATTTGGGGTGGGATCCGGGGGGACTTTTTTTTTAGGGGGAGTTCTTTCCATTGCCTATTGGAATAAGCTTTAATCTAAACTAGAAAAGGTTACCACTATGATACCAGACCGTCTGTACTCTACTGTGGTGAGAAACTTCACCATCCACAAAGAAAAAACCACTGTATGGCCCTGAAGAGGGTTTTGAGCACGATAGGTTCGGTACACTACTGATAAATCGAGACAATAATTAACAAGAAATTTATTTTTAAATTTCTTAAAATGTTGCTGTTGTTGATTATTGATTGGTTTGGACAGCATTGAAAACTGTCTTCGCCTTCTTCTCGAATGGAAAGTAATGGAATTGAGTAACCATGGTTATCTTCGGTTCTACCAGTTCAATCAAGAATTCTATCAAGGACTTGACTACACATTAATATTAAATAGTCTTCCAGTTCAGAACTTTATATTAGTAGTACAAAGTTACATAACCGTATTGCTAATTGTTATTCACACTGAAGACAGGGGTAAAAAAAAATCAACAAAGAGAAAAATCTAAAAATAAAAACAAACAAACGAGACTGTGACCAGTGGAGAGAAAAGAAAACAACAAATGCAAAACAACGCGGATATTTCGCCTGTATCCAAACAGGCAATTCTTCTCCACTGGCAACAGTCTCGTTTGTTTGTTTCTTTTTAGATTTTTCTCTTTGTTGGTTTTTGTCATGGCTGGCCAGTTCGGCTTAAGATCTTTCATGAAGACAGGGGTGTAGATAATATGCTAATGAGAATTCCGTACTGCTTTGATGCAAAAAGTTTTTGAGGCAATGACTTATTTTAAAATCTCAATGAACCGACGTCCTAGCAATCCACTCGTATTTTAATGAACGATTAATGTTAAAAAACCCTGCTATTGGTTCGAATATTAACATATATTTGTTTGCTTCTTTCATTCACACATCTTTTTAGTTATACAAACTTCTTTACTTTCTAAACCTAATAACTGTATTTATGTTCTTTCTACACTTAAAAAAAAATTAAAAACCCTTAATTTTCTAACTTAAATGTTAGAAACCTATTGATACCGTAGTTTCTTTATGGCTGGCCATTTCATAGTAGGATATTCAATATATTAATTTTTCACTTAATTGGACTACAAGTGCATTATGTTGACAGATAATGAATTTATGAATTCAAAATGATTCAACAACTAAAAATCTACTTGTGCCACAGAAGCGGCGACACCTTATTGTACAGGTACAGAGTGTTACCCACAAAGTTTTACAAATCAATGACTAAAAACTGTACTTTGGAGCAGAAAAATTGGTGTTAATTTTGATTCATCTTACAGGGGATAGTAATCATATGACTTTAAGAAGTGCATATTCGCCCTTCACGTAGATACATTGACAATTTGACATTTCAACATCCAAGAAATGCAATAAATATTTTTGGAAAATCCTCCCATTAAACGTTTCAAAGCATTTGAACCTTTAGGTAAATTAATACTTGTTTCAACAACATGAAACGTTTTTTTTATAAGCTTTCGTCATCAAAATATGCCATTTAAGTATATAAACTGAAACTCAACGAAAGTAAGTATTCATAATTATTGTTCAAAGAACATTAAAACTTATGCTAAGATTAAATGCTTAGCAACCGAGTCCTTCTAGGAGAGGTATATCTTGCTTCTTATTTTTTTTATATAGCCAATAGATATATAATAGCAAAGGATTTATTTATATAGTTTTTTACTTTTTTTTAAGGAAAGGATCTGAATCCTAAGACCTCTTCGCATGTCGAGAAGCTGTGAATTCCATGAAAGTTTTTTTTTACAATTTTGCAGTTTCAATATTAAAGATAAAATTTTGAATAACATGGCTTTAATTAATTAATAATAGTTTCATGCATGATTTCCCAAAATTTTCATTTAGCTCATGCATTTTTAGTCGAGCACCAGAACCAAAAACTCTCAGTGAAGGATAAGTAGCCTTTGTTATACCAACTAGAAAAATACTGTCATAATATTACGTATATCAGGAAATGTTTGCTGTTCGAGCAATTAATTTTGTTAATTAAGAGGTGTTAATACTGTAGGAATCTGAAAGTAATTACCCAAATATAACGTCTAACTTGCTGTTTTGCGTAGTGGCCTTCTAGCATAAGGCACATCAACGCTGGCACCAAAATTTAAAATATTTTACAAAATAATTATTTTTTATGGGGGAAAAAACCTTCTGTTTACCTCAAGTTAATTTCTTCTTCTTTTTTTATAACTAATTCGCCCAAATGAAAAAACCTTGATTTTACATCGTCTCGAAAAATAATATACATACAAACTAGACATAGATTTAGACCACAAAGCAAACCTCTAATTTTTATTTACAAATTGAAAAGCCTTATAAATCAAAATAGGCATCTACATTATTTGGGTATCCGAGAGCAGAAACCTCATTAAATCCTAGGTTCCGTGTCAATGTGCTTTTGTGTTAAAATATAGAAATTTTAATTATTCCGAATCAACTACTATTTTTATTTGATAGTGCGGAATTTGGAAATCAAAGTTACTGGGATTCTCTTGGGATTTGGGTTATTGGAATTTCACTGAATATGTGTTCACTGTTGGAATTTCACTCGCATTTTATTTTTTATTTTTTGCACTTCTTTAGTCTATAATATATGTCTTATTATATATGGTATATTACATTATTATGTATAATATATTGAAACAAACTATACAATGATCAGTTATCTAACAGACGTTAAAAATAATCAAATTTAAAGAGCTCATTGAGAGGATTGTAGTTGATCAATTGCAGTTGACTTAAATTTATTTCGAATAGAGCGATTCTTGCATTTAAGTATTTCTTGTGTCATTTGTTCTTCTTCATTTAGAAAAGGAAATGCTGAATTCTCTTCGTCTAACTTTATCTTCATTAACTTTCATTACCTTCATCAATGATATCTTCATCTAACAGTACGGTTTCTTATGTGCAAGAACAAAGAGTGTGGATAACTTATAAGAGCGAAAATTGGCGCTAGTGTCGGCAAAAAAAGTTATCAACGTCGTCCAGTCTCTAGTGACTCATGGTATTTTTTTAGCATAATTATAAGAATAATTAATTTAATGTAATTGGTAAACTTAGGGCAGTAATAAGTATATGAAACCCGTTACTGAAAGAAAAATGATTACTTAGCTTTAAAAAAATGTCAAATGTTGCCACATTCTAGATGGCGTTGATATTTTTTTTATGTTGACAGTAGTGCCAGTTTCCTCTCTTGTAAGTTACCCACACTCTTTGGGTAAGAACTTCAGAATGAAACTGGCTCAGTTTATTTTGCATCATAAAAATATTCAAGTTTAAACTTCGAAGCTACTTTCTTGTGATATGAAGTGCCATTATTTAATCTCTGTCCATTGATATTTGTAAGGCTGTTTTTGATCTTTGTTTTTAAATTATAAAGCATCATAAATCAATGTCATCTTAGTAAAATGAGGTGTAACCTAAGTGAGCTGATTCTAAATTCATTGCTAGTGTATATTTTATAATGCAATAGCTAAGGTTTTCAAATCAGATTCGGCGTTATATAATGGGAAATCGAGACTTTGAGCTATTTAGCTTCATAAAGTTCCGCCTTTGTCCGCCTTGCCTGCTTAAAATGGACCCATGGATTTATCTTCGCCTAGATGTATGTGACCCAAGGTTTAATCCTGGCTGCTGCAAGGCCGACACAACGGCCTATTAAGCAGTGTCGTTAATTAGTTCATAAAGAATGAGCATAGGTTTAAGTCTGGATCTTGAACTTCAAAACGTCAACATTTCACTCGAATTTTGAAGTGAAGAGCATCCAGATTTCTTATATTTTGAGCTTTTGTTTTAGCTCGAAGATAAAGTCTTCCACCTATCTCCCGTGAGCATATGTCTGAACTAGAGGCATGAGGGCATATTTGTCCCAGTCATAAAATGGTTCTAGGCGTTCACCCCCATCCCCCGGAAAACACGCGAAAAATGCCCCCCCCCCCCGTTGAAAATACCCCAGTGGAAAATACCCCCCAGAAAATACCCCGAAACAATAAAATTGTTTTCTGACTGCAAACTGTCCAAATACTTTACCTTCCCCCCTTATGTGCAAATATATAGCCCAAATTATATATCTCCCATATATTCTGTCGCTTGTCTTTGTCTTGTCTCGCGCTAAGCTGAAAAAAAATAACGGAAAAATTGGTGTGTTCTTGAGTTTTACACAGCGTAAACTTGAGTGAGTGGCCCATAATACACAAGAAACAAAACTCCTTCCCCCTACGGAAATTAAAAAATAAATAAAATTTTCAAATTTGGAAAGCCTTATTTTCCAAGGGGGTATTTTCCGTAGGGGTATTTTCCAGGGGGAAAACACCGGCCACCACACATTATATACTTGCTCGTTGTCAAAAGGATATGTCAGCCACATTTAAAGAAGAGCTGAGGGTATTCAGCAGAAACGTTCAAGTATGTTGAAGAGTGGTGGGCAGCCAGCCCCCTCTCCCCATACCCTCTTCTTCCTTCGTCTTTCTCCTGTTTAGATGCCCCCATACCTCAACAATGATCGAAATTATGTAATTGTAATTTTTTTCAAGCTAGTGAGAAGGAGTAATAGCTGCCCCCCTAGGGATGCCCTGCCCCTTACAGGCCTAGGGCAAGGATTGTAAATCATGCAGTTTGTTCTCTCTTTACATGCAGGATTTATAATTAAGGAAAGGGAGAAGTTTTGATTCTGAGTTTAATCGAAAAAGCCAAGGGTATTAACTTGAAACTTCGCAGAATGTTGAGCGGTATCTTAAACTAAATCAAAAGGCACTATGCGTATGCAGTTTATCAAAAAGGTGGATCTGCAATATGTTAAGAACGGCTGAGGGTAATAAGTTGAAACGTTCAGAACATGCTAAGCGGGGTGTTTTAAAGCGCTAGGGGACTGAGACCCCCCACCCACTCTGATGCCCTATTTAGCTGCCCTCTGCAAGAATTTTCAACCAAAATTTGGAAATAGCCGTCTTGTTCAAAATAGTCTAAAGTTCAAATAACTGCACTAATGGTGATAAAAACCCCCCAAGCTTTGGAGAGAAATGTTGATCATGATCAAAACATGCTCTGAGCTTACTAATTAAAAAAAACGTATTGGCAATATCTGTGGAATAACTAACGCTATTAAGTTGGAACTTAAAGGGTATGTTGAAAGGCGTGTTGAAAAGGGATTGGAGCAATAGTCGTTGTTTTAGCAACAGTAGTAATGTCTAAATACTGTTTTTTTTTGGTCAATTAATGTTCCTGAAAGTTCCAAATTAATTCATTAAGTCATTTTTCAGTTAGACCCTTTTTGTAACCCGTGTACCCTTTCCTTGTTTCGATTTAATTCAACACTCATGAATCAATTCAATTAATTAATTAATTTATTTATTTAAAAAATAAAATCAGTTATTAGCTTCAACTCAAAAGTGTAGTTTGTATGAGCTCAATCCTTTCTGATAGGTTCACCTGAATGTCCTTTGTCTTTTTGGACACTAAAGGTCAAACATGCCAACCTTTCTTATGAACAAATGCTATAATTTAACAACGGCCAAACTGCAAAGTTTACAGCCCTTGCCCCGAGGCATGCGGGGGGGGGGGTTGTATACCCAGAGACATAGTTGATGGACGTTTCAACTATGTTGAACAATATGGACGTCTCAAAATTTTCAGTGGATATGCATTGGGAATTGTTTGACGAGGGAGGGAGTTAATTGCCCTCTAATCACTTTACGGAACTTTAGTTTCCGATTGAATGAGCTCTTTTGCGAAGTTTCAATGACAAATCGTTCTATAATTGGTGAAAAAAGCTCTGTGCCCGCATCACTTTTTACTTACGTCTTTGATAAAGTTAGCTACTAGGAAAAGAAGGTATGTATAGACATAGACATATTTATTGACACACTGGACATAGCACTAACAAGTGCTAAAACTGAGATGTTTACAAGTACATAAAAAATGCACAAACAGAAACTAATATTACTGTATGCTGTTAAACAGACCCGTGTAAAAGAGAAAAAAAAAGAACACTCATACCGCATTGTGCAGTAACAAACTGGTTCCAACTTGTTTTGTGTTCTGGTTAGTTTGCTTGGAAGTGCATTTGGTAGGAAGATACACCTGGGTTTTGAGCTTCTTGGAATGTACTGTCAAAACTTCATTGTAAGATTTTTGAGGTGCTTGTGGAGTGACCCAACTCCCAGTAATTCAAGGGCCATCAATCCCTAGATCCTACAATCCCAACCACTAGTTCCAAAATTCGTCTTATGACCATTCAGCCAGGAATTGTAATAGGGGGTTGGGGCCAGCCATCCTTTTCTGTCCCATATCCTGTGTGTCCTGGCCGTCACACTCCCTGTCTTTCCCACTGTGTACTAGGTCAACTTTGACCGACTTTATACAGTCGTGCCTCTGACCCCTGTTCAAACGAAATAGCCAGGAAGCAAGCCCCTGCCCTCTGGGACAAATGGTCTTAGGACAATGGACAAAATAATCGATTACAGTATACATAGAATTAACAAGTACTAATACAGATGAGTAAATAAATCTCATAACGAATAAAAATTAAATTGAATATGCAAGTCAAACTTAAAACGAACAAAAATTAATACGAACATAAATTCTGATTCTGCCCTTTTCTACCTTCCGTAATCGTAAAAGTCCAAAGCTTGTTGCGCCTTTTGTGTTTTACTGAAAACGAAATAGATTACAAATATTTCCCTTTGTATTTGCTTTATTGAAAAATAAAAAATAAAATTTTCAGTTGCTGAGTTTCCAGGAATTAGTTTCATTACAGTAAATATTCAGTTTATGTTCAATTGTTTTTTCTGTCATCTTAGTTATTATAGTGGTTTTATTTTTATTCATAATTGATATTAAAAAACTACAGAAGTATAAGGATCTAGATGCGTGTAGTTTTCAATAAAAAACAAATGAAGCAATAGGCTTAGATTTCTACGACTGGGAAAGGGAATAGGGAGAGCGAAACTCCTCTTTATAA
>NC_142809.1:34670592-34699210 GCF_049724085.1 Artemia sp. Qi Xiang Cuo
CACGTGATCTAACTGTTTTCTATTTCTGGAAACTCATAACATTTGCCGCGAGCATACAACAACAACAAATATTCTTTCCTGGATCATAACATTTGCCTCGGGAATACAAAAACAATAAATACTCTTTCCTGGATCATAACAATCGCCTCGAGCGTGCCAAAAACACACCTGGAGAAAGAGGTTATTGACTCCGATACCCATTAGACTCAATAATCCATCAAAGTGAGAAAGTTCCTGTTTTTTCATTCTCACCGACAAAAACCATAAAACAGACATAAATCGATGTTGACATACATGAAAAACATCAAGTAAATTGACCAACACACATAACCGTCCAAGAAACAACCATCAATGTTAGACTGACCCTAATTCGTTAGCCCTGATAAGAAAAGAATTAGAATATATTTAATTTCGAACAAACTTAATTAAATAAGTATAAAATCGAAAATAAGAATCATTTAAAATTAGCGATACATTTAACTGTCTTTGGATTATTCTTCCAATGTACCTAAAATATATATAAATGTATTCACATATGCTTCATAAACTTTAACAGCAAAACATAATTGATCTTCCATTTTAAATTTTCTCAAGGATATCACGTATCTTGCATATACTGCATCCCAGTCCAGACAAACCCGTGATCCTTTCATAATTTCCACCGCAATGTTTGGCGCTAATGTATTATTATCATCAACTCCACTATCAACTTCTAATAGGGTAAAAATTCCACTCATTATTACAAATATATATCCAAATGAGTAAAGTCAAAACTGTTCTTCTCACTCCTTTGAATTCTATTCACAGACTAAAAAAACTATAGCAAAAATCCTTTCCTTATATTCTCTGCAAACCTCCACCGCTAAGATGTAGCCGACCCGCTGATTGGCTGAGAAGGAGGCATGTGATCTAACTGTTTCCTATTCCTGGAAACTCTTAACACTTACCTCTAGCAACAACAACAACATGATCTTTAAGGAAGTGCCATTGACCTGTCCCAATTTGACTCAATAGTCCATCAAAGTGAGGAAGTTGCTGTTTTTTCATTATAACTGACAAAAACCATAAAACAGACATAAATCGATATAGACATCAATGAAAAACATCAAATAAATTTACCAACATACATAGCCTTACAAGAAAAAAACATCAATGTGAGAAAATTCCTGTTTTTTAAAGTGAGAAAAATGCTGTTTTTTCGTTCTCTCTGACAAAAACCATAAAACAGACATGAATTACTTTTGATATCCATGAAAAACATCAAATAAATTGACCAACACACATAACCATCCAAGAAAACATCCATCAAAGTGAGAAAATTCCTGTTTTTTCAAGTGAGAAAAATTCTGTTTTTTCATTCTCACTGACAACAAACAGACATAAATTATGTAAAAAAAAGTTGTAGGTGGCAGCAGGGGTGGACAATCGTGTCAATAGGGGCATCTCTACTCTCGCTCTTTACGCTAAAGTTTGACTGTCTCAAAACTTTATTTTTTAAAACAATAAAAAACTTTAGCGTAAAGAGCGAGGCGTTGAGGAGGGGAAAGCCCCTTCCATATACGGAATAATTTCTGTTCGTTTTAAGTTTTAATGTCGCTCCTTACTTTCAGTTTAAAAAACTTGTTTTTTTTATTGAATTCATAAAAAAAAACCAACACCTACTACATATTTAAAAAAATTACAAGCAGAAGTTAACCTAAAAGGACTAAAATATATGCCAAATATAAGTACTGGAATAATTTTGCAAATAATCTCTCCAGAGAAAAACATGAGCCCATTATGTATAAAGTCATAAACCGCGTGTGTGGGAAAAAAACTTCCACCAATCCACTCCTGTATGAGCTTATACATAATAATACCCATTATGATAATGATAATGAAAAGGCTAACCTAATTGCAACTCTTTTTGTTAATAAGCTAACATCAAATAATCAAAGCAAACTGTCCACAATTCCTATGAACCCAAAATACCAACCACGCCCAGGATATGATTGCATAACCAACCTATTCTCAATCTATGAACTGGATAATGCAATATATCAGGTTGGGACCAATTCTAGCAGCATGTTTGAAAATGTTCACCCAATATGGGTTAAGAATCTTTTACCTACATACGTACATTAACCGATTAATTGCTATAATCACACCCGGATATCTTTTATGCACCATAGTTTATCGAAATTTTTGTCCCTCCTATCCATCCTAAAGAAAAATAAACCAAAAGATAACCCTGAGTCTTATAGGCCCATAATGATTACACCTGTGATGGGGAAAATAATGGAGAAAATGATTTATCACAGACTCCTCTGGTTTGTTGAGAAAAATTACATGATCCCACACACTCAAACTGGATTCAGGAAATACCACTCCTCAACAGATGCTTTCATTTTGCTAACAAATGCAATAAATGAATCTTTCTCAAAAATAAAATCCTAGTGGCAGCTTTCCTAGATTTTGAAGGGGCACATGACAATGTGAACCACCAAATCCTTTTAAATAAACTTGCAAACCTTGGAGTACCTCCTAAGCTAGTATCTTTTATTAAATGCTTCATAGAAGTGCGAAGTTTCATTGTTTGTGTTGGTTCAGCCTCTTCACCCCCAAAAGACAATATCCAAAGGCCTACCTCAGGGAGCAGTCCTCAGTTGCCTCCTATTTGCCCTATATCTCTGGGACATGAACCTACCCCATACAAATCTAAAATATGCCGATGATCTGGTGCTATGGTCATATGGCAACACCTTTGAAATAGCACAGTCAAATACGCAAAAGTCACTTTTCCAGTTCGAAAAATTCTCTCAACATTCAGATTTACCCATTGCACCTACCAAGTCAAAAATAATCCAATTTAACCGGAAGCGAAACCATGTTAATGCAAAAATAACTCTAAATAAAACAACTATTCCAGAAGATAATCATATTAATTACCTAGGTCTCATGCTTGACCAAAAACTTAATTTCCACCTCCACATTTCAAACACAATAAAAAAATGCTATAGAAAAGCAAATATACTAAAAAGACTTCTTTCCAAACCCTGGGGTTTTAAGGAGAAAACCCTACTCCAGTTTTATAAATCACATATAAGACCCCATATTGAGTATGGGCTCATCGTCTATGGTGCATGTGCAGAGACCCAGATGCAAAAAATTGAAACAACACAAAATGATATAATACGTCTCATATTTGGTCTTAGGAAACCCACAAGCACCAAGTTTCTGCTTATGGAGAGTGGATTAACAACAATAAGGGAGAGACGTAGCTTTCTCTCGACAAAACATCTTACAAAAATTGAATCAAATAGCTCACACACATTACATAATTGGTTAAGAAATCCAGCCATGTATAGATGTATTGCAGATGAGTATGCCAATATTCAAAAGAAGTTCCCTGTACCAGCAAAGTCTATTGCACCTACTTTCCCCCAATCCCCTCCATGGAATTGGTCATTTCCCATAATAAATACTGAATTTGCAAAATGGACTAAAGATTTAACCCCCATTGCTTTTGTCCAGAAAAAATTTGCAGAACTTAATACAATTATCTATAAAAATCACTTCCAAATATTTGTTGATGGGTCAAAAATGAATGAGAAGGTGGCAAGTGGTGTATTCCTTCCTCACCTGAAAATTGCAATGGGCGAGAGATTATTTAATAATTTATCTATAATGTCTGCTGAGTTAAATGCCATAATCATGGCATTAGAACACCTTAAGCAAAACCAACCTTTGATGGAAAATTCGAATAATATTATCATCTATTCCGACTCTTTATCAAGCCTTGAGTTGCTGGCCTCAGCTCCTCAATATAAGTTGGACATTGACACTTATCATTGTCTCAGTATTATTGATAATCTTGCTTCAAGTGGCATAAAGACTTACTTTCAGTACATTCCTAGCCACTCTGGCATAAGTGGTAATCATCAGGTTGATGAAATAGCAAAAAATGCTATAAATATTGACCAGCCAAGTGGGATATCAATCCCAATTAGAGATATTTACCGATGGAGGCTATCAGATATTAATTTTAATAAGATTAATCGTATCCTTTCCCCCTTTCCCAACAAGTATCTTTCTAAAATTTATCATAGAAATCGTTCTGGAACAAATGGACTAAATTTCCTTGCATTCTCATTAAAGCTTTCTAATTCAAGTGGTTCAATTCCCCTGTCCCCTCTTTGCAGGCATTGTAATATGAATAATGAAACAATTGACCATTGCCTAGTTGAATGTAATATGCTGACGTCTGCACAACATACCTTGCTTTGTAAACTGTTAAAATACTTCAAACACCACAAAATCCCACTATCAGCCAAGAGCCTAGCCAACTATACCTGCACACAGAGCATAGAAATCGACATCTATCATTTTATATTTGAACTCCTAGAGTCGAAACATCTGCTGAAAGATATCTGAATATATCTAATAAATATGAGGCAATCAAGCCAGTAGCTCTGTAGCCCAGAGTGAAGCAAAAGGAAAAGGGCTAAATAGTTTTACTGAAAAGCCCGCCTGCTGTTAAATAGAAGAAGAATTATGGTTGGAATTCTAAGACTAGGGTGATAAGAAAATCGCCCTGGTTAAGTGAAAAAGTCACAAGGACTTGTAGCAATGAAGGAAATATTGAATGTTATAGTAAATTATTTTTTGCTTCATAAAAACACTGTATAGGACATAACAAGCCAAAGCAAGGCCATCGCCCTCTTTTTTGTACGACAAGGATTTTGAATTTCTAAAAAAACTTTATTTGGGAACTAAATTGAATTCAATAATTTTAAACTCTGTAAGACGTATATATTATGAATCAGTAAAAATGTGTTTTAAAACAAGCTACTAGTCAAGCAGATAATGTCTAGTCCCAAAAAGTAGTCTGATGATAGCACTCCACGTTTTGAGAATAATAGGAATCTTTTTCTCATTCTTTGACCTTATGGCTGGAACTTTAAGACTAGGGCGATAAGAAAAATCGCCCTGGTTAAATGAAAAAGTCACAAAGAGTTGTAGCAATGAAGGAAACATTGAATGTTATGGTAATGGTACGGTAAATTGTTTTTCACTTCATAAAAACACTGTATAGGACATAATGAGCCAAAGCAAGGCAAAGCAAGGCCATCACCCGCTTTTTTGTAAGACAAGGATTTTGAATTTCTTATAAAAATTTTATTTGGGAACTAAATTGATTTCAAGAGTTTTAAACGCGGTAAGACGTATATATTATGAATCAGCGAAAAATGGGCTTTAAAATGAGCTACTAATCAAGCAGATAAGGTTTAGTCCCAAAAAGTAGTGTCTGACCCAATAGAATCTCCTCTGTTGTGAGTCAATTGTGATTGTGCTCCGATATGTGGAGAGTGACAGCTCATTTGAAACGTCTCATCTGTCTGATGATAGGACTCCACGTTTGAAGAAAAATAGGAACCTTTTTCTCAGTGTTTTACCTTATGGCTGGAATTTTAAGACTAGGGCGATAAGGAAATCGTCCTGGTTAAATGAAAAAGTCACAAAGAATTTTAGCAATGAAGAAAATATTGAATGCTATGGTAAATCTAAGGCCTATTGTTTTTCGCTTTATAAAAACACTGTATAGGACATTTTAAGCCAAAGCAAGGCAAAGCAACGCCATCAACCGCTGTTTTGTAAGACAAGGATTTTGAATTTCATAAAAAAAAATTATTTGGGAACTAAATTGAATTCAAGACTTTTAAACGCGGTAAAATGAATCCTAAGATATTATGAATCACAGAAAAATGGGATTTAAAAAGAGCTGCTGGACAAGAAGATAAGGTTTAGTCCCAAAAAGTAGCGTCTGACCCCTTAGAATCTCCTCTGCTGTGAGTCAATTGTGATTGTGCTCCAATTTGTGGCGAGTGACAGCTCATTTGAAACGTCTCATCCGTTTGATAATAGCACTCCAAGTTTTGAGAATAACAGGAGCCTTTTTCTCATTCTTTGACCTTATGCCTGGAATTTTAAGACTAGGGCGATAAGAAAATCGCCCTGGTTAAATGAAAAAGTCACAAAGAGTTGTGGCAATGAAAGAAATATTGAATATTATGGTAATGTTATGGTAAATTGTTTTTAGCTTCTTAAAAACACTGCATATTACATAGTAAGCCAAAGCAAGGTAAAGCAATGCCATCGCCCGTTTTTTTGTAAGACAAGGGTTTTGAATTTCATAAAAAAAAACTTTATTTGGGAACTAAATTTAATTCAAGACTTTTAAACGCGGTAAGACATATATATTATGCAAAGCAAATAAGCTCGAAGCATTTGTGAAAAAGCTAATAATTAAGCTCCATACGATTGGATTAACTGTCCAATTATTGATCACAGACCAAGGATCAAATTGACAAATTTGTGAAATTGGCAAAAATCCTGGGTGTTAGCCAAGAACAACCTTTTTTCTCTGCTAATAATAATCTCAAGACATTTTTTATGTTTTACATCCCACACTTATTGAAAAGCACCAGGAACAACCTTTCAAAATACAATTTTAAGTTCTTTGATGGAACAGAAGCTAGTTGGAGTCATGTGTGTCAGGCTTACAATTATGCCTCCAAAAATAATATCCGTATGATGCCTAAACTCTATAGAGGACAGTTGTTGTGGAATAACATAGAAAAAAAATGAATTTCAGTCTTGATGCCCAGGTTCTAAGTCACTCTGTTGCTAGTGCTATGCATTGTTTATATGCCACTAATATTCTGGGTAAGGAATGTCTGGGAACAATAAAATTCATAAAGAACATAGACAAACTGTTTGATTTATTCAATTCGTCTTCTCTGTTAGATAAAAAACGTTTTAGGCGACCTTTGCATCTTTCAAGAGGAATGAAAAGGTAAGAAAAGTTTTGTTTTTTAGACAATGTTTCAAAAGAACTGTCAACTTTGAAGACAAATGAAGAAAATACAAAATAACTTTCACAGATGAATCACGGATAAAAGAAAGAATTTTATTAGCCTTTTCTTTGGCTCTTCTATCTCCAGCGGAGTCACCTTCTCCATGGTTGGTAAAAAATAAAAGGAGCAGGTTCCACTGCACAAAGATCCGTTCGACGGAAGCTTAAAGGGTGAGCCTTGGCGTACTTGAAGTCTACAAAACCTTATGGTTTTTCATATGACAGAAATTTTGGTAGATTTTTAGTTCATCCTGTCTTGTTGGGATATTTGCCACATATGCAAGTAAGTCACGAATAAAAATTTCAATTCCATCTTGCAACTTCTTAGCTGTATATGCAGAGCAGAGAGCAGGGGAATGGCTAGTGCAGCCTATCACAAGCAAATCTGGCACATATGCTTTTAACAGTGCACCAAGACCTTTTTGATGTCCAGTTTTAACAGTTGCATTTTCAAAGGCAATCGCCATCAAATTTTGCAAAGGAATTTCTAGGTTTTTCAAATGTCCAAGTATTAGACGTTTTGTCCTTCAGAACTAGCCTCACTTACTTGCAAACGCCCCAGAAAGTATTCTCGCACTGCATCTTTGACGTCTTTGTACTTTGCTGTAAGGACCAAGACCTTCTGCCAAGATTTATCGGTAGATTCGTCAACTATTAAAGAGATATGAGCTTTCTTCAGTTCACAAGAAAGCACATCTCTTTCTACAAGGGCAATGACGTGTCTAATTATCCCACTATCTTTAGTTTTGCCCTTATTGCAGTTTTTACAAAGTTTTGAGTCTTCAAAAGCATTTTTCAGCATTTATTAAGTATCACACCCAGGGGGAGTGCCTCCCCTAGTAGTAGGTATTTTAAATATTTACCTAGCATTAATAAAAGAGAAAAGAGAATCCTTCTTTGGGTCATTGGTGTCAAAAAAAAATCGAAATATTTAGAGAAACGTAAATCAGCACTTGACTGCAACTGCTGGAAGGGTATGTTTTTCGTTGACATTTTGATTGGGTGAGTAATCAAAAACAGCAGCTGCAATAACATTGAACAAACGGGGAGCACTTGTGGCCTGATATAAAACCAAAGGATTTCGTCATACTCAGATAAACAGTGCATTTTGGTAACTTTGGGACAAACGTTACTCTTAGTATGATAACACTGTGGTAATAAATAAACTAACGAAATATTTTTTGTTTTTTTTTCAACATATTCTAGATGAACTATGTAGTAGCACAAAGGAGAGATTCTCTGCTTGGCAATAGGGGGAAGGGGTTCATCCCAGCTGCCGCAAGGTTGGGCGACAGACTTGCTCCCCGTTTCAACAAAAAAAAAACAGCAACTGAAGTATTGACTTGACACCCTATGTGCCACCATTGGCTCTAGATTATGTTTACACTTTCACCTAGATTAAGCAAATCATGCACGTAGATACTAAAGGGCGTGCCAAAAAGAACACCAGATTTGAAAAGCCAGTTATTTTTATTTGTATTTATTGGCAACATTGTTTTGCATGTTTTGATCTTTCGACACTCTACTTTTGTTTCCAGGTTAATCTATGTGGTCTAAATTGGTAAATAAAACGTAAATTTGATCTATAGTAGATTCAAATTTGGGCGCTTTGGAGACGCCCTTCAGCTCAAAACATACTTTTTCCCCATCTGCCTGTTTGTAATAGATTAGATGGTCTTGGGTTTATGTTGCTTGTTACGTTTATAACATAGCATTTTATTATATTTCACTAAACTTAATTTTCAATCAGTCTTAAATAATGATGCGTATAAAAAATAAGGGAACAGTTTGAAATGTTTGCTCTGATGTTAAACGAGAACTAAACGACGATAAGCGTAAACAAGTCAAACATAAGTCGAGCGCAAAGATAAAATTAGAAACAAGTTGTGTCAATATTTTTTAACAAAATATTACATCTAGATATACCTTATCGCCATCTACCAATGTTAACCACAGATTAGAAGAACTTGTGATTGTGTAACTAACGTCATGTTCGTCCTGTAGTGGCGCAGTGAGTTAGATCTCAGCTCGATAATACCGGACACATAATTCGATCTCAGCTGCAGCAAAAGAGCTCGGAACTCAATAAGGTTAACTACGCGGCTCGGAATTTGATTCTAGTGATGATATTATGCAGAAGCGTCTCCTTACTAATCCAAACAGTTAGAAGAAGTAAAGCCACGTTGTCTTCGTGGCGAAGGCCACGTTGCAACGTTGTGTTACAACGTTACAAACGTTAAAAGCCAACGTTTTAACGTTCTGTAACAAACGAATCAGAAACCGAATTGCGAAACGTCGGTGCTTCGAAAGACTGGGGATGATCAAGATTTATTCAAGAAGAATCCTCTCAAGATAGTATAGTGAACTAATAGGCTTATTATACTGAAGCAAGACCATATCCCGGGGAGTGAAAAAGAGGGACCGGGTTTGACCCCCCCCCCCCCAAAAAAAAAGAAGAAAAGAAAAACAGGACTTCGAAACGTAACAAAATGCATATAAACATATTTTGATACGTTTTCGAATTTTTTTAGGTGAACAGCAGTGGGTCACTTCAAATGACAACAACGGTGACTGAGATACAACAATGAAAGAATTGCAAAGCTTGAACGCCGAAATAATTCTATCTAAATGATCCTGAATCTGATTTACGAATATTTCTAAAAAGCACTTTTACCCCACTATCAAACGTAGTTTTTTTGTCCTGCGCTCTAAAAACTGGCTCACAATTGGCTCAAGTGGCCCAAGGATGCGAACCCTTCGTCCAATAAATTGTTTTAAATATTTTTGATGATTCAAACGTTCACACAGCTCTTATAATTTAAACTTCCTTAGAAATATTGTGCGTAGCATCTTTTTTATTACCCACTATCTTAGCGAAATCCAAAGCTTGGATAGCGCCGTTCTTTGTCTGAGGCTAACTGCAATTTTTCTCTTTGCTGATTAAGGACTTTTCTTTCTTTTTGAAACTAGATTTAAACTAAATTAGAGGAAGTCGGAATTATCTTTAGAAAGAAGGAACTTTATTTTGGTATTTTAAATATATCGCATTTTACTCACGGTACATATTACCCTTCCCATTAATTAATGACGTCCCGTCATTAGGATTTGCTTGCCTTTGGGCTTTTGAAATGTTCGCCATTTATTAACTATTTATTCTACATAATTATTTCATATTTATGTTTTGGCTTAATCAGGAGTGCTAAAAATTTTCTCTATTACTTTTCTTATTTTATTCTAAATCCCCATCTAAAATTCGTCTACCGGACTAAGATTATTCATGGTTCTAGGCTAGCTACTATACTAAAAATTTTTTTTCTACATCTATCCATGATTACTTTTACACCAACGAGGTTGGGGCTATTCTACCTTTACTTAAGTTTTTTTTTTAATTCACTTTTTACAAGGCTTTTTTTGCTGTCTATATGGCACACTACTTTCTATCTACGCTACATTAAATGAATAGCTCGACAACGCTACACATAAATCTATCTGGACATCGAACACTACATACAAGAACGATTTAAAACATATAATTTTGGGTTTACCATATTCACTGGCGACATTAGAAAACTTTTACTGGGGATGTTTGGTACGTAACGTTAATGATAGGATATTGGGATTTTTGAGTTATCAAGGTTACTGAGAAGTAAAATATTTAAATTCACACTTATTTCATCACCATTCGAGTCTCTTTAGCGTACTCAATCCTTCTGTTGTAAATTATTGTCCTTCACTCTTTTCGTCTTGGCAAAATTTTTAAAGCACTTACGTTATGGTTTCTTCATGGGACAGTTCAAGCACGATTGTGTTCACACGACAAGCTTTCTCTAATTTTCAACTGGGAAGTGATGCTTCCAACTACAGGTGTGGGAATATGCCATCAGAGTTCATTCTCACCTGCTTTTTGATACCTGCTCACCTGCTTTTTCACCTTTTCTAAAAAAAATTTGTGTTGTATATCACTAGCAGTCCGTAGCTTTTTGGTAACTAAATGCGCGTGTGTAGTGAAATGTATATAAATCCACAAATATAGCACTAATTGGGTCAAAGGGTGTCATAGGCTCGGCAAAATTTATCGCCTCTTCCATAAAGTAGCCGATCAAAGGATAAAGCTCATTGTGGCTCCCAAGCGGTGAATAATAAGACATTGAAGAACAAATTAACCGGGTTTTTAATGGCCAAATTGAGTTCAAAGACTGACAATTTAGGGAAAGAAGTGAAAAAGATGCAACAATACCCATCTTCGGATAGTTGGTGGAGGCGTAACATAAAGCCTTGCTTAGAAACTTGTTTAAATTGTTCGTTATTTGCCAGCTTCCAGGAGTTGGTTCTTGGATTTTCGTATTATTTGCCAACATGCTAAATAAATATGTCCGGTATTATCAAGCTGAGATCTATCTCACTGCGCCACTACAGGACGAACCTGTTTTAAGTTACACAAACTCAAGTTCTCCGAATCTGTGATTAACATTGTTAGATGGCGATAAGGTATATCTACATGTAATATTTTGTTAAAAAAATATCGACACATTAAATTTTGTTTCCAATGTTATCTTTGCGCTCGACCTATGTTTGACTTGTTTACGCTTATCGAAGTTTTGCTCTCGTTTAACATCAGAGCAAGCTTTTTAAAATGTTCCATTATTTTTTATACGCATCATTATTTAAGACTGATTGAAAATTGAGTTCTGTGAAATATAATGAAATGCTATGTTAGAAACTTAACAAGCAACATAAACCTAATCTATCTTATCTATTACAAACAGGTAGATGGGGAAAAAGTATGATTTGAGCTAAAGGGTATCTCCAAAGCGCCCAAATTCGAATCTACTATAGATCAAATTTACCACGTATTTAGCAATTTAGACCACATAGATACATCTGGAAACAAAAACACAGTGTCGAAAGATCAAAAAATTCAAAAACAATTTTGCAACAACAACAAATAAAAATAACTAGCTTTTCAAATCTGGTGTTCTTTTTTGAACGCCCTTTAGTATCTAGGTGCATGATTTGCTTAATCTAGGCGAAACTATAAAAATAATCTAGAGCCACTGGTGGCACATAGGGTGTCAAGTCAATACTTCAGTTGCTGGGTCTTTTTTTTTGTAGAAACTGGTAGCAAGTCTGTCGCCCAACCTTGCGGCAGCTGGGATGAACTCCTACCTCCCTATTGCCAAGCAGAGCATCAGTCCGTTGTGCTACTACAGAGTTCATATAGAATATGTAAAAAAAAATCAGAAAAAAATTCGTTAGTTTATTTATTACCACAGTGTTATCATACTAAGAGTAACCTTTGTCCCAAAATTACCGAAATGCACTGTTTATCTGAGTATGACGAAATACTTTGGTTTTTTAACTGGCCGCGAGTGCTCCCCGATTGTTCAATATTATTGCAGGTGCTGTTTTTTATTACTCACCCAATCAAAATGTCAAGGAAAAACATATTCTTCCAGCAGTTGCAGTCAAGCGGTGATTTACGTTTTTCTAAATATCTCAATGATGTTTGGTGACACCATTGACCCTAAGAAGGATTCTATTTGCTCTTTTCGTAAGGTTAGGTAAATAGTTAAAATACCTAGTACTAGGGGAGGCATCCCCTGGATATAATTCTTACGTATATGAACAGCTTTTATAACCCTCCCCTCATTCTAGCCCCCTTTGATTCGGATTTACCTTCTTTCTCTCCTGTTATCTCCCTTCTTTTCAATAACCTATATCTCTTACCGCCCACTTGGCAATTCTGGCTTTCTTACTTTTGTAAACTGAGAAGAACAAGTGTCTGCCCTTTGTATATCCCATTTCCATTTATTAGTGCTTTCATTGACTTCATTTTAAAGCCCTTGTCTGTTCTATGAAATGAGATTACTGAGTCTGTCCAATTCATCTAATATGGAAACTTGGTTTCATAACCCCCTTAAAAAAAAAAGATAGAAAGCCTTGTTTTGAAGGGGTTTGTCTTAACTCCCTCATTGCCATTTTCTCCAAATTATATGAAGGATTTGTTGCTAGTTGGCTGAAGGAAAAAACTTCCTTGTACAAACCTGAGCCAATTCGTGGACCTCGTATCCATTTCTATCTCCCATTACCTTGTTTATCTGACCGACTTCATTCGGACAATCCTTGAAAAGCCTAATACCTGGCTTAATTTAGTTTCCATTGATCTCAAATAAGATCGTGACCTTGTTAATCACGATGTTGTTTTGAAACTTGTCACTGAGTTAAATATTCACTTTTTCCTGGTGAAATTAGTTGCTTCTTCCCTGTCAAATAGATCACAAGTAGTCAAGTACCAGAATTATTATTCTAATCCCCTCCCTGTTCACAATGAAGTACTCCAAGGTATTTTGCTTGGTTCCTTTCTTTTTTCCGTTCTAATTAACAGTCTTTCGACAGTAATTTCCCGACAGGTAGGAATACGTTGATAAACTTACGGTTGTTGAAAGTTATAAAAATTTACATGAGTAACCCTGTGTGTATTCTAATTGCGCATAGTGTCTTGGAATTTCAAAACAGAGTAAACCCATCTAAATCCATATTAATACCGATTTGTCACCTTAAATCTTCACCCCCTTTTTAAGTTCTCTTTTTCATAACCTGAAGCCAACGCTGCTACTTACGCTCCTCCTCCATCCCTATCATTTCAAAGCCTCCCTCTTTAATCCCTTCCAGGAAGCTCCCATTTTCCTTAAAAATTTTACTTACAATATCCTCCTACCCTAACCAAGGACAGCCTGCTTTTCGTTTAGCCCTAGGCGGTTAGCAAAAAAGAACAATATTTGACAATCTGTAATTTTTCATCTGTAGAACTAGCCGTAGCCATATCAACTTTTCTCTCATAAAAGCCCTAGAAAGCGGGATTGAACCTCACTTTTCACAGAGCCTACTGTTTGAGATACGATCAGTCAGTCGGGTGCCCAAAATAATTCGCAGGCAGTTTCTCTGGAAAACATCTAGAAAGTCTTAATCCGTTTTTTCGGAGCGCCCTCGTCTTAGAACCATGCTTAACCGTTGTCATCACTATAGCTTCCATTATTCGAATTTCGGTTCGAAGACTGTTCATACAGGTTAGCTATCTTCAATTTTGCAGGAGTTGATTCGTAAAGATTTAACACTCATTTTATCTCACACTAATTTAACAGGCTAAATCCTTTATTTATTTTAGGATGATTTGTGGTTGTACTCCATTCGTTTGTATTCCTGATCCGAGAACAGTTGTCCTTTTGCCAGAAGCTGAAAGTACGATTCAAGAGCTTTTTGAACTGCTATCTATAAGGGCCTACTCTCCACCCGGTAGAAGTCAGACACAACTGGTCAGTAATGAAACCATTGATAGTCGTACTGTTTTAAAAGCCATGGGACTGTGAATCGGAGATCAAGTTATGATGAATGGCTGCAAATGCGGCATACTAAGGTAAAAGATGTTTGACAAATTAGAAGTAATTGTACCATGTGGCTGAATTTTGTTTTGAATTTTTTTTTTCATCATTTTGACAGTGACGAAACTACCAATTTGAGATTGTCATGGTGAACGGCTTTGAAACTGGTATGATAAAGTGAGATATAGTTGAGACATTCAGAGGCGGTTTTAGGGAGGTGAGTGGGCAGAATACTACTTCGGTGAAACAATTCTCGATATTTCTGCTTTCAATTTTCAAAGTTTCTGCCTGGTGAGTGTAGTTTATAAGATTTTCAATTAGTTGGTCGACATCTATCAGGTTTCTGCTTATTCAAATGATTTCGATGCTTTTGTTTCATTTAAATGAATTTTCTAGACTAACAAATAAAATGGAAAATAGTGTTGAATGACATCATCAAAAGCGAGTATTTTCTAACTAAATAACACACGTCATAAATGACGTCAACCCTGCTTTATAAACGACCTTTTCCAAGTTTTCTCTTTTTAGTTAATCAATATCGAGTTACTGAAGAGCAAACAATCTATCATGTCAAATGCAGTTCTTAACGAAGCCTCTATGAGGCGTATATATATCAGGATGAGTATTCTTAATGCTGATCAGAAGTATGCGTTCAAAAAGATAGATAAAGAAATTGTCTTTACAGCAAAAATGCTATCCATGTTTTATAGATCCAAAGAGCTGAAGGAAAAATTCAAACTAAGGAAGGAAATTATGGATTCTATGCGACAAACAAACTCACTTGTGGAAAAACTAAAAAGATACCAAAGCCAGGTTACTCCAAGAGTAGGAAAATGAGATTTAAATGGCATCTTATTCTGCTTTTATTTTCAAATAGCCAAATTGAGTTCAACGATTGACAACTTGGGAAAAGAAGTGAAAAAGATGCAACAATACCCATCTTCAGATAGTTGGTGGAGGCGTAACATAAAGCCTTGCTTAGAAACTTGTTTAAATTGTTCTTTATTTGCCAGTTGTCCTGGTGACAATAGTTGTCCTTTTGCCAGAAGTACGATTCCAGAGCTTTTTGAACTGCTTTCTATAAGGGCCTACTCTCCACCCGGTAGAAGTCAGACGCAAATGGTCAGCAATGAAACCATTGGTTACTCCAAGAGTAGGTTACTCCAAGAGTAGGAAAACTAGATTTAAATGGCATCTTATCCTGCTTTTATTTTCAAATAGCCAAATTGATTTCAACGATTGACAACATGGGAAAAGAAGTGAAAAAAAATGCAACAATACACATCTTCAGATAGTTGGTGGAGGCGTAACATAAAGTGTTGCTTAGAAACTTGTTTAAATTGTTCTTTATTTGCCAGCTTCCAGGAGTTAGTTTTTGGATTTGCGTATTGTTTGTCAACAGGGTATCCATGTTTAATGAATTCTGAGAATTGATGGAAAAATTCGGACTACGGAAAAAAGTAATAAATGTTATACGAAAGACAAATTCGCTTTTGGAAAAGTTGAAAACACACCACAGCCACACAAGAAAAGATGATTTAGATGGAATCTTATCCAGCTTTTACTTTCAAATGGCCAAATTGAGTTTAAAGACTGACAATATAGGGAAAGAACTGAAAAAGATGCAACAATACCCATCTTCATATAGTTGGTGGAGGCGTAACATAAAGCCTTTCTTAGAAATTTGTTTAAATTGTTCTTTATTTGCCACCTTCCAGGAGTTGTTTTTTGGATTTGCGTATTATTTGCCAACATGCTATCCATGTTTAATAAATTTTGAGAATTGATGGACAAATTTGGACTACGGAAGAATGTAATAAATGTTATACGACAGACGAATTCGCTTTGGGAAAAGTTGAAAAGACACCACAGCCACACAAGAAAAGATGATGAAACCTGTCTAAATTGTTCTTTATTTGCCAGCTTCCAGGAGTTGGTTTTTGGATTTGCGTATTATTTGCCAACATGCTATCCATGTTTAAAAATGTGTCCGGTATTATGAAGATGAGATCTAACTCTCTACGCCACTAGAGGACGAACATGACTTTAGTTACACAAACTCAAGTTCTCCTAATATGTGATTAAGAATGTAAAAATATCGACACATTAACTTTTGTTTCCAATGTTATCTTTGCGCTCGACTTATGTTTGACTTGTTTACGCATATCGACGTTTTGTTCTCGTTTAAAATCAGAGCAAACTTTTTAAAATGTTCGATTATTTTTTATACGCATCATTATTTAAGACTGATTGAAAATTAAGTTCAGTAAACTATAATAAAATGCTATGCTATAAACCTATCAAGCAACGTAAACCCAAGACCTTCTAATCTATTACAAACAGGTAGATGGGGAAAAAGTATTTTTTGAAATGAGTATGTGTATTTTTTGAAATGATCTTGCCAAAAAAAAATTCGAAAACGTATCAAAATTTGTTTATATGCATTTTGTTACGTTTCGAAGTCATGTTTTTTTGTTTTTGTTTTTTTTTTTTGGGGGGGGGGGAGGGGGGTCAAACACGGTCCCTCTTTTCCACTCCCTGTTATATGGTCTTGCTTCAGTATAATAAGCCTATTAGTTCACTATACTATCTTGAGAGGATTCTTCTAGAATAAATCTTGAACATCCCCAGTCTTTCGAAGCACCAATGTTTCGCAATTCGGTTTCTGATTCGTTTGTTACAGAACGTGCCAACGTTGGCTTTTAATGTTTGTAGCGTTGTAACACAACATTGCAACGTGGCCTTAGCCACAAAGACAAGGAAGATAACGTGGCTTTACGTCTTCTAACTGTTTGGATTAGTAAGGAGACGCTTTTGCATAATATCATCACTAGAATCAAATTCAGAGCCTTGTAGTTAACCTTATTGAGTTCCGAGCTCTTTTGCTGCAGTTGAGATCGAATTATGTGTCCGGCATTATCAAGCTGAGATCTAACTCACTGCGCCACTACAGGACGAACATGACTTTAGTTACACAAACACAAGTTCTTCTAATCTGTGGTTAACATTGGTAGATGGCGATAAGATATATCTAGATGTAATATTTTGTTAAAAAATACTGACACGATTTGTTTCTAATGTTATCTTTGCGCTCGACTTATGTCTGACTTGTTTACGCTTATCGTCGTTTAGTTCTCGTTTAACATCAGAGCAAACTTTTTAAAATGTTCCATTATTTTTTATACGCATCATTATTTAAGACTGAATGAAAATTAAGTTCAGTGAAATATAATAAAATAGTATGTTATAAACTTAACAAGCAACATAAACCCAAGACCTTCTAATCTATTACAAACAGGTAGATGGGGAAAAAATATTTTTTGAAATGAGTATGGGTATTTTTTGAAACGATCTTACCAAAAAAATTCGAAAACGTATCAAAATATGTTTATATGCATTTTGTTACGTTTCGAAGTCCTGTTTTTTTGTTTTTTTTTGGGGGGGGGGGTCAAACCCGGTCCCTCTTTTCACTCCCCGGGATATGGTCTTGCTTCAGTATAATAAGCCTATTAGTTCACTATACTATCTTGAGAGGATTCTTCTTGAATAAATCTTGATCATCCCCAGTCTTTCGAAGCACCGACGTTTCGCTATTCGGTTTCTGATTCGTTTGTTACAGAACGTTAAAACGTTGGCTTTTAACGTTTGGAACGTTGTAACACAACGTTGCAACGTGGCCTTGGCCACGAAGACAACGTGGCTTTACTTCTTCTTACTGTTTGGATTAGTAAGGAGACGCTTTTGCATAATATCATCACTAGAATCAAATTCTGAGCCGCATAGTTAACCTTATTGAGTTCCGAGCTCTTTTGCTGCAGCTGAGATCGAATTATGTGTCCGGTATTATCGAGCTGAGATCTAACTTACTGCGCCACTAAAGGACGAACATGACTTTAGTTACACAAACACAAGTTCTTCTAATCTGTGGTTAACATTGGTAGATGACGATAAGGTATATCTAGATGTAATATTTTGTTAAAAAATATTGACACAACTTGTTTCTAATGTTATCTTTGCGCTCGACTTATGTTTGACTTGTTTACGCTTATCGTCGTTTAGTTCTCGTTTAACATCAGAGCAAACTTTTCAAAATGTTCCATTATTTTTTATGCGCATCATTATTTAAGACTGATTGAAAATTAAGTTTAGTGAAATATAATAAAATGCTATGTTATAAACGTAACAAGCAACATAAACCCAAGACCATCTAATCTATTACAAACAAGCAGATGGGGAAAAAGTATGATTTGAGCTGAAGGGCGTCTCCAAAGCGCCCAAATTTGAATCTACTATAGATCAAATTTACCTTTTTATTTACCAATTTAGACCACATAGATTAACCTGGAAACAAAAGTACAGTGTCGAAAGATCAAAACATGCAAAGCAATGTTGCCAATAAATAAAAATAAATATAACTGGCTTTTCAAATCTGGTGTTCTTTTTAGAACGCCCTTTAGTATCTAGGTGAATGATTTGCTTAATCTAGGTGAAAGTGTAAACATAATCTAGAGCCAATGGTGGCACATAGGGTGTCAAGTCAATACTTCAGTTGCTGGGTTCTCTTTTTTTTATAGAAACTGGTAGCAAGTCTGTCGCCCAACCTTGCGGTAGCTGGGATGAACCCCTTCCCCCCTATTGCCAAGCAGAATATCTGTCCGTTGTGCTACTACATAGTTCATCTAGAATATGTTGAAAAAAAAACAAAAAATATTTCGTTAGTTTATTTATTACCACAGTGTTATCATAATAAGAGTAACCTTTGTCCCAAAGTTACCGAAATGCACTGTTTATCTGAGTATGATGAAATCCTTTGGTTTTATATCAGGCCGCAAGTGCTCCCCGGTTGTTCAATGTTATTGCAGCTGCCGTTTTTGATTACTAACCCAATCAAAATGTCAACGAAAAACATACCCTTCCAGCAGTTGCAGTCGAGCGCTGATTTACGTTTTTCTAAATATTTGATTTTCTTTTTTTGACGCCAATGACCCTAAGAAGGATTCTATTTGCTTTTTTATTAATGTTAGGCAAATAGTTAAAATACCTATTACTAGGGGAGGCACTCCCCCTGGATTTGATTCTTAATAAATGCTGAAAAATGCTTTTGGAGACTCAGAACTTTGTAAAAGCTGCAATAAGGGCAAAACTAAAACTAGTGGGATAATTAGACACGTCATTGCCCTTGTAGAAAGAGAAGTGCTTTCTTGTGAACTGAAGAAAGCTCATATCTCTTTAATAGTTGACGAATCTACCGATAAATCTTGGCAGAAGGTCTTGGTCCTTACAGCAAAGTACAAAGACGTCAAATATACAGTGCGAGAAGACTTTCTGGGAGGTTTGCAAGTACGTGAGGCCAGTTCAGAAGGGCAAAAACGTCTAATACTTGGACATTTGGAAAACCTAGGAATTCCTTTGCAAAATTTGATGGCGATTGCGTTTTACAATGCAACTGTTAAAACTGGACATCAAAAAGATCTTGGTGTACTGTTAAAAGAATATGTGCCAGATTTGCTTGTGATAGGCTGCACTAGCCATTCCCTTGCTCTCTGCTCTGCATATGCAGCTAAGAAGCTCCAAGATGGAATTGACATTTTTATTCGTGACTTACTTGAATATGTGGCAAATATCCTAACAAGACAGGATGAACTAAAAATCTACCAAAATTTCTGTCATGTGAAAAACCATAAGCTTTTGTAGACGTCAAGTACGCCATGGCTCACCCTTGAAGCTTCCGTCGAACGGATCTTTGTGCAGTGGAACCCGCTCCTTTTAGTCTTTGCCAACCATGGAGAAGGTGACTCCGCTGGAAATAGAAGAGCCAAAGAAAAGGCTAATAAAATTCTTTCTTTTATCCGTGATTCATCTGTGAAAGTTATTTTGTATTTTCTTTCATTTGTCTTACAAAAGATCAATATACTAAACAAAGAGTTTCAAGCTGAGGGAACACGGATTCACAGGCTTTTGGAAACATCGTGACAGACGTATCTGTTGCTCCTCAAGTGCTATGTAAAAAAGAAAGAAGTAGGGTGGGTACAAGATCCATTTAAAGTTCGGTTGAGCCCAGCTCATTTTCTTACACTTGATTGTATAAAGTTTGGACCAAATACACTGCATCCAGATGAGCTGTCGGAATTTTTTTTTTGGAGTTGTGCTTACAAATGAGCAAATTGATTGACTACAATGACCTAGCGTTGAAAAATCTCAAATACTTAAGTCGAAATATAGCCTTATCTGGAGATGTGGTCACTCTTGTGCCTCTTCTTTAACGGTTTCCGAATTTGCTGGGTGACACTGAGGCACAACGTGATAAAATGCAAATGAAAATGCAATAAACGCGCAATTTTGTGTGCTGTTTTGAGGGCTGATAAAGCCGTTTTGTTTCTGCTTCCATTTTTTGGGTTGTGCTAGGGTCCGGTACTTGACTTGACTACAGTGAAGTCAGCTATAGTTCACGACTACTTACTTGGATCTCTTATCTTCCTTTCAAAACGCTTGGATAAAATAGCGACAAAACCTTAACTAAACATTGGATGCAGTCAACTTTATTTCAGTTAAAGATCTAAGCAATTAAAATAAACATCTGCAAATTTCAAGCAGAACATTGCCTTTTAAACTAAAAAAGAATGATACTCATTATCTGACTTATTATTTAGAGGCTGATTTCCTAACTTTATTTTAAATACAATTGAAAAATTTAAAGATAATATGTTTATCGATCGAAGAATAACTGGCTATTGTACGTAAATGGTGTAAGAATGGTCAGAACAGTGAAAGGGGCTGCGCGCGCAGCGGCAGCCGCGCGCACGCAAATTTTTTGACTTGCACACGCTTTTAACAACTTGCACTCTTTTTGGCCTTGATTTGCACACTTTTTTGACGTCGGCAGACCTAAAGGCGGGAAATACAAGTATTGTGGCAGATATTCAACAACAGCAACCCGGATGTAAACTCATGGTAGCAATTTATATATTTACTAAATATATTATTGTTGGAACACCCAAAGGATTGTCTTTCATCAAGTATTATCTTTGTTATATTTACTAGGTTTAATGCCTTTTAGATATATTGCTTTTTTGTGACTGATGTCCAAACAAGATCCAACTGACCCCTCTATGGAAGGGAACCAGGCTATTCCCTGGAGTGATGCAGCTATTTCTCCTCCCCATAATCCATACCCTACCAACATTGAGAATCAAAAAATTGTAACAGCCACATCTAGACTGCCATCAAGTACATCTACTTCTAGTGATGGTACAATGATCTCTGTAGGATCACCCCAGCAGAGTGACCCAAATTGTCTACTACCAGGTAGTGTAAGCCATCTGGCATGGGATGATTTCCAAGTTGTCCAAAAACATAAGAAAAAGAATACCAAAAAACATAAGGTTGACAGCCTTAAATTATCCGGAACTCCAGATGATTCAACTGCCCCAACCCCTGGTAATGAAATATCCATCCCAATGTTTGCTGTAGTAGTTTCACCAGCTAAGACAAATACAAATACCCCTCTCCCAAAGTGTGAACCCAAAAAACACATTGATTTTCTTAGAGGGAATATTTTTAAGAAATTGAGAAAGGAATTTGACCTATTCATTAATAGAAATAGAGAAGCTGAGGTATTTGCAAATGATGCAGCTTGTCTGACCCCTTTGCTGGATCTGAAGCTGATTGGTAGCATGGCAGTAACCTGCAAACCAAAAGAACAAATTCTCCAAAAAGAAACTAGGCTAGTCATTTATAATGTATCAAATCTATATAGAGATACTGATGTCCAAGAAGGCCTTACTGATAGGCTAATGCCCTTTCAAACTACCAATTAAAGTCAACAACGAGACTTAATAAAAGAAATGATAAAAATGAACTAGTATCTAGCAACTCAGTTCTGTGTGTATTTGAAGGAGAATTTTCACTGGAAAAGTTATTCTTATTTGGAGGAAGAGTTGCCTTTAGACACTATACTGAAAAACCAATCCAATGTAAGCATTGCTTAAAACTAGGGCACACACAAAAATTGCACTTTGAGGGGTCACTTGGAAACCATTTGCCAAAACCCTACAAAGTGCACAAACTGTGGTGGCACACACTTTTCTGAAAACAGAAATCTATGTCCCAAATACAAACAAAGAAGTCAGATTATACAAATAGCTCAGGAGAAAAATATACCAGTACCTATAATTGCAAATGCTATTAGAAAAGAGACTAGACAACCTCAGCTAAACTTTTCCAACACACCCTCCAGAACAACTCCTGCCCAAGATGAAAGAAGACATCCACAGCAAGTATGGAAAAAAATACCTTCTATTAGCTTTAATGAGACTTACTCCCTGTCAACTACTTAATTTCCCATAAGTTTGGCTAGCCCTTCTTTCCCCAGACTTGACCAAAAAGTAGGAAGACTTTCAACAGGTCCATCCTCTATGCAACCAATAAGACTGACCTCCTTATCTATTAGAGGCACTGAATCTCCCAGAAGAAATATAAAACTCCCAACACCCACAATTTTAGTTGGTAACCAACTTAGAAATTTGTCAAAATTCATTATTACCCAGGAACTTATTCAAACATCAAATTATGACATACAAATGAAAGGCTTATTAAGTGAGAAAGCACTTTCCAGAGTATTTGCTGAAACAAGTGACACATGAATATATGGAACTAGTTGCTATAGTTGCTGCCCAAAATATTCAAATCCCCCAATGATTAAGAAAATGCCCACCCAACTGACTAAGAAGATTAATATCATAGATAAACTGATTGTACTGCAGTGGAACACATTCTCACTGAATAAAATGAAAATAATGGAACTCTGCTCATATTTAAATAAAGAGAAAGTGGATGTAATTTGCCTCCAAGAAACAAATTTGAATAATCTTAAAAGAGTGGCCATACCAGGATATAAATGCTACTGCAAAGATAGAGATTCTGGCAGAAAAGGAGGGGGGGGGTGATCATTTTTACAGATGAGAGTTTAGTTCATTCACCATTACCATTAATGCAACATGATCACAAAGTCGATGTGGTGGGAGTATCAATTACTTTAGAACCAGGTGATACACTAAGAATTAAATCAATGTATAACCCAAAGGGTAATGTAGATGTGTTTAATATTTTATCAACTGAAGCAGAAGGACAAAACCTCTTTATTTTTGGAGACCTGAATGCACACAGCCCAATTGAGATGTTGAGCAGTCAAATCGAGCTGGAAAAAATGTGGAAAGACTGTTATTGGAAAATAATCACATAGTAGTTCTAACACCATATAATTTACCAACATATTACATTTCCAAAAATAACAAACAATCAACCATAGACATCCAACTAGGTCCTGCTTCTGCTATTGATCAGGTGTCAATTAGTAGAGTAACAAATCTACAGAGTGATCATTGTGCTGTAAAGACAATTATCTCACACATGTCTTGTGAAACAAAACCTCGTAAAAGGAAATTTATTAACAAGAAAGGTAAATGGCCAGTGTTCAAGCAAATGCTGCAAGAAGCTGATTATACTCTGATGGAAGACTCTTCCCTAATTGATGATAAAGTGAAAATCCTAACAAAAATTATCATGGATGCCGCCCAAAAAACAATCCCTAAGACAAACAACAATGATTGGACCTCCCCTGGCAATACAAGAACTAAAGACTGGTGGAATGATCTATGCACTGCTGCAGTGGAAGCTAAACACATAGCAAGAAAGGCATTCCAAAGACACCCATCAATGAGCACAGCAATTGAATATAAATGCAGCTTGGCAATAGTGAAAAAAATATGTCTACAGGCTAAAAAGGAGGTATGGGATAAATTTATAACTAGAGTACACCATTGCACTGTAGTACCTAAGTTTTACCAATATGTAAGCAAGATGAATGGCAACAAAATGTCTCTTGATGATCACAAATATGAAATAAAACACCAGGGTCAGCTAATAAATCTGACAATTTAAAAGCTGAGATATTTGCAAAAACATACATGAAGAATGATGTAGAAGCTATTTTGCCAAACCCACCTGTACATGTCATCTCTTCAGTAGCACAACATAAAAAGTCTTTAATTTTACCTTTTGCATTATCTGAGTTAGACACAGCCATTGAAGAATTTAATCAAAACTCAGCACCAGGGTATGATGAGGTACAAATCAAATGGCTTATTGAATCACCCCATACAAGATATGAGTTATTTGGAAAAACTTACATGAAGAATGATGTAAAAGCTACTTTGCCAAACCCACATGTATATGTCCTCTCTTCAGTAGCACAACATAAAAAGTCTTTAATTTTACCTTTTGCATTACCTGAGTTAGACACAGCCATTGAAGAATGTAATCAAAACTCAGCACCAGGGTATGATGAGGTACACATCAAATGGCTTATTGAATCACCCCATACCTTTTGAAAAAAAACTTCTTGAAGTATGTAATATGGCATGGAGACAAGGGAAGTTCCCTAATTCCTGGAAAATTGCCCTTATTCACCCAATCCTCAAAACCTGGGAAACCACCGGATAACCCAATATCTTACTGACCAATATCAGTCCTCCCCAGCATGGGCAAAATATTTGAGTGTATGATTTTAAAGAGATTAGAATGATTTGCAGAGGTCAATCAAATGATACCCCAATCCCAAACAGGTTTCAGAAAGGGTCACAGTGCAATGGACAACATAACCAGAATTGAAGTAGACATAGCAGAGGCTCTGCAAAATGGTGAATTTGTAATTGCTGTGATGTTTGATTGGAGTGATGCTTATGGAAACATCAAACACAAGAAGTTACTAGAAGTTATGAATAATAAAAATTTTCGATCTATAGTGGTATCAATGATAGATGATCTACTTTGTGATTGTTCTTTTCAATTTCAGATAAATGACACTCTGTCTCCCACAAGGAACTGTCATAAGTCCTCTTTTATTCACACTGTATATTTCAGAATTAAAACTTAGAAGTCAGTCAAAAAATGGAGAATTTGCTGATGATCTCCTGGTGTGGAATAGACACAAGAATATAAACTTACTCCAAAGCATAATCCAGGAAGACATAGATGATGTGTGTCTGTTTTCTAAAGCTTTTGGTCTGCCCATTTCGGTCCCAAAAACAAAAGCAATAGTGTTTTATAACCGACAAACAACCCTCCCTAAACCCTTAGTGATAGAGGGGAGTACAATAGCTTATCAGCCATCTGTCTGTCTACTGGGTATAACCCTTGACTATTGTTTAAAATGGCAACCCCATGTTGAGATATTGAGAATGTCAATCTTAAAGTGACTCATCATCTTAAAGAGGCTTGCAGGATCTAAATGGGAATCCTCACCAAAATTGATTATTGATTTTTATAAACTTTTGTATTTGCTCAAAAATGGAATATGGCATTCATTTCCTTGTAAATGTTCCTGTAACTCTATTTAAAACCCTTGAGACACTTCAAAATTCAGCCATAAGAATTGCATTGGGACTGTATAAATATACTGCAGTGGATAAGCTAAAAGAGCTCTCTGGACTACCTGCTCTGAAAGATAGAGCTACTATACAGAGAAACCATTACTTTACAAAAATACAATATTATGGTGATAAAGATAATTTCGGAGACCACACTGCCTTTCCATGACGATAAATAAAAGTTCAGATAGGGATAAAATCCTTTTAATAGACAGTGTTTTTTATAACAGCGATAGAAATTCACAAAAATTCCAGATATTTCGGTCACAGATGCAGTGGCCGTCATCAGTAGTAAAACTAAACTAAAACAATTTAAACCAATAGTTTATATACTTAATCAAATAACACTACATATTGTTTGAATCTCTAATTCTTTTCAAAGCAAAGGCGGAAGCTAATCTCTTTGACCTTCTTGGATTCGGTTCATTAGCGTTCAATGATATAACATTTGGACAAAGGTCAACTACATTGGCTGAATTGAACTTTACTCTGTCAGATTTTAATAAATTATCCTAGATAGAGTCCAGCCCATATTCACCTGTATCCCGATTCAAAGCAATATTCTTGAATAAGATTTTCTTTATTTCAAGAATTTCACTAAAATTTTGCTTTAAACCCCGATCCCTAGAAATCAAAGAGACATTCTCGAACAAAATAAAATGGTCTGGAAAACTAAAAATATGTTCTGAAAGGGCTGAAGTGAAATCTTCAGACTTAGAATCTTGCTTTAAAGCCGAAGAAATAGAATCTTTGTGTTGTAATAATCTCATTTCCAAACTCTGGTTAGTACGTCCTACATACGAGTTTCCGCAAGTACATTGGATCTGATAAACCCCACTTTGTTGCCCCAATGAAGTTAGATCCTTCCCAGAATTTAGAAAACTACCCAAAGTATTATTACTCTTTAAAGCTACACTTTGACCATTGCCTTGTAAAATTCTTTTAAGTTTTTCACTTAGCCCGGGGACCTATGGTAAGGAAAAAAAAACATCCTTCTCCCGAGTTGTCTCCAAGACTTCCTTAGAAATCTCCAGAAACCTTTTTCTTTTTTTTGAAAAAGTCTGGTTAATTAACCACTCTGGATGCATGTTGCTTATTAGTATTTTCCTTAGAAAAGACAACTCCTCCTCAACAAATTTTGGCGAGCAAATATTAAAGATCCGATCAGTTAAAGAAATGATCAAACCAATTTTTACTGGGCGAGCGTGACCGGAACTATAAGACAAAAATCTATTGTTATTTGTCGGTTTTCTGTAAATTTTAAAATCCAGACTATTTTGATTTTTCAAAAGAAGAACATCAAGAAAAGGAAGTTTCCCATTCTCTTCCAATTCAACAGTAAACTTTAAATCTCCTTCCAAACAATTAAGATGTTCCAAAAATCCTTTTAATTCCTCCTCACCATAATCCCATACTGAAATTATGTCATCCATATATCGGCCCCAAAAAATATGTTTAAAAAAATATGAATCTAACGCAATTGTTTCAATATTCTCCACAAAAATATTAGCTTATAAAGGGGATAAAGGGGCCCCCATAGGTAAACCATTTATTTGTTCGAAATACTCCCCTCTAAATTAAAAAAAATAAGATTTGGAAGTTTCTGTAATTATGTATTTAGTAAGGTTGTAGTGCAATAAGTTCTTATTTTTTTAATTTAGAGGGGAGTATTTCGAACAAATAAATGGTTTACCTATGGGGGCCTCTTTATCCCCTATATTAGCTAATAATTTTGTGGAGAATATTGAAACAATTGCGTTGGATTCATTAAAACATATTTTCTGGGGCTGGTATATGGATGTCATTGTTTCAGTATGGAATTATGGGGAGGAGGAATTAAAAGAATTTTTGGAACATCTTAATTGTTTTTTTGGGGGGTTAAAGTTTACTGTTGAATTAGAAGAGGATGGGAAACTTCCTTTCCTTGATGTTCTTCTTTTAAAAAATGAAAATAGTCTGAATTTCAAATTTATACAGAAAACCAACAAATAACAATAGATTATTGTCTTATAGTTCCAGTCATGCTCGCCAAGTAAAAATTGGTTTGATCATTTCTTTAACTGATCGGATCTCTAAGTATTTGCTCTCCAAAATTTGTTGAGGAGGAGTTGTCTTTTCTAAGGAAAATACTAATAAGCAACATGTATCCAGAATGGTTAATTAACCAGACTTTTTCAAAAAGAAGAAAAACGTTTCTAGAGATTTCTAAGGAAGTCTTGGAGACAACTCGGGAGAAGGATGTTTTTGTTCCTTACCATATGTACCCGGGCTAAGTGAAAAACTTAAAAGAATTTTACAAAGCAATGGTCTAACGGTAGCTTCAAAGAGTAATAATACTTTGGGTAGTTATCTAAATTCTGGAAAGGATCTAACTTCATTGGGGCAACAAAGTGGGGTTTATCAGATCCCATGTACTTGCGGAAGCTCATATGTGTGACGTACTAACCAGAGTTTTGAAATGAGATTATTACAAAAAAAAGATACTATTTCTTCGGCTTTAAAGCAAGATTCTAAGTCTGAAGATTTCACTTCAGCCCTTTCAGAACATTTTTTTAATTTTCCAGACCATTTTATTTTGTTCGAGAATGTCTCTTTGATTTCAAGGGATAGGGGTTTAAAGCAAAATTTTCGTGAAACTCTTGAAATAAAGAAAATCTTATTCAAGAATATTGCTTTGAATCGGGATACTGGTGAATATGGGCTGGACTCTATCTATGATAATTTTTTAAAATCTGACAGAGTAAGGTTCAATTCACCCAATGTAGTTGACCTTTGTCCAAATGTTATATCATTGAACGCTAATGAACCGAATCCAAGAAGGTCAAAGAGATTAGCTTCCGCCTTTGCTTTGAAAAGGATTAGAGATTCAAACAATATGTAGTGTTATTTGATTTAGTATATAAACTTTTGTTTTAAAT